>NW_026558449.1:0-196553 GCF_026930045.1 Uloborus diversus | reverse complement strand
AAAAATCAACTTAATTAATTTTTTCCAGTAAGCAAATTTCGCACTCAAGTTACATTTCATCACTACATATGCTTTTCAAGAGATTCATTTAATTTATCACATTTTATTTAATCAACTCCAATAATTATTTTTTGATTAGTATTTAACTTAGTCATTTCATCGCATAGTATTTTACTTTATTATTTTTTTTTCATACAAGCACTCTTGTTAGAATAAAACAAAATTTTCATGAATTTGAATCACTTTGACTATTTCATTTTCCCAATAATATTTTATTTTACTTTAACATATTCTCACGCGTTTTACTATTTATCATTCATTTACCAAAGTGATGAAAAATGTTCCCACTCTTATATTCAAAATACAACTCTTTCAATATAGTTATTTTCCAAGACGAAAGTTAACAAGTTTTTCTAAATTATTACTTTACAGCCAACTAATTTCATTAACAGAGTTTTCAATACAATTTATAAATTTCAGTTTTATTTATTAATTTTTCATCCGCATGCAAATAAATTCAAAGTCGCAAATTTCATTCAAGTTGGCTTCAATTTTGTATAACTGAAGAAGCTTCCAACAAAACACTCCCACATCACAACCAAGACTTACAAAAGATATTTTTACAAAATTTCAAATCATTTCAAGAATATACACACTCATAGAAAATCCCCAACAAAATAAAATAAAAAGTTGGCTTAACACAATTTTAGACCTATCACAAGTACTATATTTGCTCCTTTTAAAGAATTTTCATTAAACTTCGAATTAATTTAATGCTAGTTCATGATCAACATAAACAGATAGGAACAGACACATACAATCTTCGTGAAAAAAAAAAAAAAACCCCGGAAACAATAGTAAATTTATCATACGAAGAAAAAAATATTTTAAAGTCAAAAATCCAACCTTTGTAGGAAAAGACTCCTCCAATACTTATGCATTGATGCATTATTGAAGATAATGAATAATATTACAAAATATGCGTCGATTTTAAATTTAACAACGGCATAAAATGTAATATTATCCAAACTTCATTTCCATGCCTTCCTAGAATGTTCTGACTGCAACCAACACTCTCTTCGCTAAGCGTCCATCCACATCGAAAGCACAATGGATAATGAAAGATGAAACATAGGCTTATCTCAGATTTTATCTTATCATAGTGAGTCATGGAATTCACGTGGTAAGATTTCAACTCAATACTAACGGCTGTAAACACATGTAACCTCTTTTATCGCTGATAAATGTTAGGTATCACAACAAAACCATTTGTAATAATCTTATCGCCCAAAAACTTAATTAAAGAAGATACATCGATTTAAATCTTTATTTGAAACTAATTTCCTAATTAATTTCAAAACCACTGTCGACGATTTATTTATTTTTTATTTTTTCCCGAACTTGAACTGTCTACAAAGTTATTCTATTCTATTCGTTTCTCATGCACACACACACACACACACAGACACACACACACACACACACACACACACTTAAAGACTTAATTTTTTCTATTCGCAATCATTCCACCATAACATTTTACATTTTCAAAAAGACCATAGTTATTACTTTTTTAAACTGAGTTGTTTTCCAATGATTATTTCACTGTGGAGATTATTTTCAATGCGTTCTTATTCTTTTAATAGTTTTCATCAATTAAGCATTACAATTATTTATTCTTCCAAAAACATAGCGATTTTCACATTTCCAAAAAATATTTCTAGTGATTTTATTTTTACAACAGCGAATTCAATTTCCTTAGAAATTTTCGAATGTATTTTGACATATTAAAACGAATGCATTATTCAAGTTATACATATGTACATGGTGTAGCAATCAACCTTGAATGAATAATTGCAGGTCTTAACATATAAAAAAAAATTTCAACTTGTCAGAATATTTCTTTTTTTTTTTTTGTTTCAAAACAATATTTTTTCAAACTTGTAATATTTTTCTACTTAGAAAATGAAATCAAATATTTTTTTTTTCTTCAATTATATAAAAATGTTTTTAAGAATTAATTTCTCAAACTTGTAATGTATTTCCACCAATTAAAAAAAAAATCAATTTTTTTTTTCCAATCATATAAAAATAAATTTTTAATCTTACAAAAATAATTTTTTCCGCAAAAATATTTTTTTCAAAACAAAAAATAATATTTTTTATAACATATTATTTTTTTTCTTTTCAACCTTTTTTCACAAAACTTTTTTTTTTTTTCATTTTTTTTTTTTTCAAATTTACAAAAAATAAATTTAATCAACTGAATCTTCAAACAGAATGATTTAATTAATTTTAAAACTAGCAATCACTTTACTTTTTGTATTAATAACAACTATTGTTAATCCATTTACTCTTTGCACTCTCAGTATTAATTAGCACACATGCATTACAAATAATAGTAATGTTTAAGATACTTATAAATCATTCACTCAAGCTTTCAAATATCCAATTATCATGTTATTGTTCAATCATGTGGGGGAACTTGCAATGAAACTTTACTCATCAATCGAAATTATAAGCGAAAATATCACATTTTTAGCAATTAATATAATCATACAATTAACTTTGAATTTTAAGAAAATTAAAAAAACTATTATACACTTAGTAAACACATAGGTCGAAATGGTTTACGATCAGGTGAGTGTCTTTTATCAATTGAGAGAACAACATAGTTGAGAAAGAGCGCTCACATTTCATATTAGAATTTATAAGTCTTTAAGGTATTTCTTCAATATTGAATTCAGTATTAATACGTATGAATTTCAACATGTGAATGTGACTGTATATTATTTTTCAACCCATTAACTTGTTTAAGGTTCACTATGATAATTTTCAACTTTTTCTTAACATATGTTGAAATATTTTATGTGTGTCAATCTATTGAAATATCACAAAAATCATATTCTCACTCAAACTTTATTACAATACCATACAGTGAAACAAACAAAATACAGCCATTCTAAAGTTTGCTTACAAGAAAACGCATGTAGAAATATATGAAAGATTAATTTCAAAGCACAAATCATCAACTATATACAACGCAAAGCAATAAAACAAGTTTAACTGCCTTAAAGGATAACAGATACATTTTGAAGGATAGAGATAATTCATTTATAAAACTTATTAATTTACTGCTTAGCTAAAGGTGCGTATTTCGCAGTCTGAACTTCCACATTGACAATATGATCCAACGTCCACCCAGATCCAAGTTGTATAAACACCTCTAAGGCGTTTTCAACCTGACCAATAGCATCATTCAAATGTTCTAAGATAGTGTCCTTAACAAGTTCTATTCGCATTACACTTCTAAAATAAGAAGTAATCAAATTATCATCATCATCATCATCATTATCATTATCACCAACATGACGACTCAGCACTGCCTTCATTACTATGCACCATTTAATGCTTCGTTTTTCATCTATTTCATCCTCCAATATTTGAATAATTTGGGGTCTTAACTCATCAAAACACATTTTTATGTCTTGAGAATTTTGAGGAGCAGGTGTTACAAACTCCGTAGCAAAAACACCGAATGTAGTTTGTCGAGTAGGTTTTAATCTCTTTGGGACATGAGTTTTCACTGTAACTTGCTTCACTGCACTATGCATAACACGAACGTGATGCAAAAGGGTAGATTTACTAGCAAGCACTTTTCCGCACTGATCACATGTATAGCTTCGTCCATGTATCAGGATATGCCTTTTCAAACTATCCTCTCGTTTAAACTTTCTGTCACATTTCGAACATGCAAAGGTGGTAGTAGAATTATGAATCTTCAAATGACGATTCAAAGCAGATTTCCACTTGAATGACTTTCCACATTCTTGACATATGAATGAGGGACCATGCTCCTTAATATGTAGATTCAAATGCTTTCTTTCATCGAATAGCATGTCACACTTTTCACATCTATAAGACTTCTTTCTAGAATGTATCTTTTGATGACTTCTCAAAGTAGACTCACGCCCAAAGGAAGCATTACATTTCATACAACAAAATGGTTTCATTCCTGAATGAGTCTTAAGATGTTGATTCAAATTTGAATTTGAACTAAATTGCTTCCCACATGAAGCACATACCTGTAAAAGATATAAAGGAAAAATAAATCAAAAATTATCAGAAACTTTTTTTTATTTAAGTCAATTCTATCATTGAAAATAGCATTTAAAACACTAGCACATATGAAGTTTCGTGCTATATACTTTCTCAACATCATTTCATCATCTAAATTTAAACTCAAATGAAATGTAAATAAATACATAAAACGTGAAAACAAAACTCCTGTTTACATCATATTCAATTCTTTTAATAAGACAAGAATCCGAAAGTTGAAATTTTATAAAAGTTCATTTAAAAATACAGCACACAATATCGTTTACTGTTCCGCTACCAAAATTCAGCATGTACAATTTTTCCACTAAACTAACAAGCTTCTTTAGAATATTAAAGTAAGATGCTTATCAAATAAGCGCAAACCTTCAAGTAAGCACATTCTATGAAAATATTAATCAATTTTCATGAAATGAATATTTCGTACTCACACTTTTGAAATAGAAAAATTGGTGAAATCTTTACCCAAAATCATTTATTATATTATTTTCATACTGCTTGAGCCCTCAAATATTTTAACAAAAGAATTATCACATAACACACTCAAAAATAAATACTTACATGTGATGATAAAACATCTTCACGACTCACACCACCATCAACAATATTCGAGTTTTCCCTATGATTTTCCATTAGAAAAGCTCTAAAGAAATTCGAAACACCAAGTTAAAATTTTCAACTGTTCGAAAAAGTTTTTCGATAGAAGTTAACTTCAGCACAGAAAACCTCCCGTCACGATCGGAATGGAATCCAAACCACCAAATGATCTTTCGAAGTAACCACATCAAATTTATACTTTCGAAGGATGCGTTAAACAAAAAGGTGAAATTATCAACCAATGAGAATGCTAAATGAAATGGATGAGAGAACCAATGAGCTTAATGCATCTGTTTGAATACAGTCCTTTCACAACAGTAAAAAATAAAACAAAATTAATAAATAAATACAGATAAATTCAATCCATATGTGACCATCAAGATCTTTCTCAAAATTTGTCGAAGACTACTCTGAGTGGAGTTGAGTTGTTTTTCTCAAAATTAAAAGTCATGGCACATCCTGAAACTTTAATTTTGAGAAAAACAACTCAACTCCACTCAGAGTAGTCTTCGACAAATTTTGAGAAAGATCTTGATGGTCACATATGGATTGAATTTATCTGTATTTATTTATTAATTTTGTTTTATTTTTTACTGTTGTGAAAGGACTGTATTCAAACAGATGCATTAAGCTCATTGGTTCTCTCATCCATTTCATTTAGCATTCTCATTGGTTGATAATTTCACCTTTTTGTTTAACGCATCCTTCGAAAGTATAAATTTGATGTGGTTACTTCGAAAGATCATTTGGTGGTTTGGATTCCATTCCGATCGTGACGGGAGGTTTTCTGTGCTGAAGTTAACTTCTATCGAAAAACTTTTTCGAACAGTTGAAAATTTTAACTTGGTGTTTCGAATTTCTTTAGAGCTTTTCTAATGGAAAATCATAGGGAAAACTCGAATATTGTTGATGGTGGTGTGAGTCGTGAAGATGTTTTATCATCACATGTAAGTATTTATTTTTGAGTGTGTTATGTGATAATTCTTTTGTTAAAATATTTGAGGGCTCAAGCAGTATGAAAATAATATAATAAATGATTTTGGGTAAAGATTTCACCAATTTTTCTATTTCAAAAGTGTGAGTACGAAATATTCATTTCATGAAAATTGATTAATATTTTCATAGAATGTGCTTACTTGAAGGTTTGCGCTTATTTGATAAGCATCTTACTTTAATATTCTAAAGAAGCTTGTTAGTTTAGTGGAAAAATTGTACATGCTGAATTTTGGTAGCGGAACAGTAAACGATATTGTGTGCTGTATTTTTAAATGAACTTTTATAAAATTTCAACTTTCGGATTCTTGTCTTATTAAAAGAATTGAATATGATGTAAACAGGAGTTTTGTTTTCACGTTTTATGTATTTATTTACATTTCATTTGAGTTTAAATTTAGATGATGAAATGATGTTGAGAAAGTATATAGCACGAAACTTCATATGTGCTAGTGTTTTAAATGCTATTTTCAATGATAGAATTGACTTAAATAAAAAAAAGTTTCTGATAATTTTTGATTTATTTTTCCTTTATATCTTTTACAGGTATGTGCTTCATGTGGGAAGCAATTTAGTTCAAATTCAAATTTGAATCAACATCTTAAGACTCATTCAGGAATGAAACCATTTTGTTGTATGAAATGTAATGCTTCCTTTGGGCGTGAGTCTACTTTGAGAAGTCATCAAAAGATACATTCTAGAAAGAAGTCTTATAGATGTGAAAAGTGTGACATGCTATTCGATGAAAGAAAGCATTTGAATCTACATATTAAGGAGCATGGTCCCTCATTCATATGTCAAGAATGTGGAAAGTCATTCAAGTGGAAATCTGCTTTGAATCGTCATTTGAAGATTCATAATTCTACTACCACCTTTGCATGTTCGAAATGTGACAGAAAGTTTAAACGAGAGGATAGTTTGAAAAGGCATATCCTGATACATGGACGAAGCTATACATGTGATCAGTGCGGAAAAGTGCTTGCTAGTAAATCTACCCTTTTGCATCACGTTCGTGTTATGCATAGTGCAGTGAAGCAAGTTACAGTGAAAACTCATGTCCCAAAGAGATTAAAACCTACTCGACAAACTACATTCGGTGTTTTTGCTACGGAGTTTGTAACACCTGCTCCTCAAAATTCTCAAGACATAAAAATGTGTTTTGATGAGTTAAGACCCCAAATTATTCAAATATTGGAGGATGAAATAGATGAAAAACGAAGCATTAAATGGTGCATAGTAATGAAGGCAGTGCTGAGTCGTCATGTTGGTGATAATGATAATGATGATGATGATGATGATAATTTGATTACTTCTTATTTTAGAAGTGTAATGCGAATAGAACTTGTTAAGGACACTATCTTAGAACATTTGAATGATGCTATTGGTCAGGTTGAAAACGCCTTAGAGGTGTTTATACAACTTGGATCTGGGTGGACGTTGGATCATATTGTCAATGTGGAAGTTCAGACTGCGAAATACGCACCTTTAGCTAAGCAGTAAATTAATAAGTTTTATAAATGAATTATCTCTATCCTTCAAAATGTATCTGTTATCCTTTAAGGCAGTTAAACTTGTTTTATTGCTTTGCGTTGTATATAGTTGATGATTTGTGCTTTGAAATTAATCTTTCATATATTTCTACATGCGTTTTCTTGTAAGCAAACTTTAGAATGGCTGTATTTTGTTTGTTTCACTGTATGGTATTGTAATAAAGTTTGAGTGAGAATATGATTTTTGTGATATTTCAATAGATTGACACACATAAAATATTTCAACATATGTTAAGAAAAAGTTGAAAATTATGATAGTGAACCTTAAACAAGTTAATGGGTTGAAAAATAATATACAGTCACATTCACATGTTGAAATTCATACGTATTAATACTGAATTCAATATTGAAGAAATACCTTAAAGACTTATAAATTCTAATATGAAATGTGAGCGCTCTTTCTCAACTATGTTGTTCTCTCAATTGATAAAAGACACTCACCTGATCGTAAACCATTTCGACCTATGTGTTTACTAAGTGTATAATAGTTTTTTTAATTTTCTTAAAATTCAAAGTTAATTGTATGATTATATTAATTGCTAAAAATGTGATATTTTCGCTTATAATTTCGATTGATGAGTAAAGTTTCATTGCAAGTTCCCCCACATGATTGAACAATAACATGATAATTGGATATTTGAAAGCTTGAGTGAATGATTTATAAGTATCTTAAACATTACTATTATTTGTAATGCATGTGTGCTAATTAATACTGAGAGTGCAAAGAGTAAATGGATTAACAATAGTTGTTATTAATACAAAAAGTAAAGTGATTGCTAGTTTTAAAATTAATTAAATCATTCTGTTTGAAGATTCAGTTGATTAAATTTATTTTTTGTAAATTTGAAAAAAAAAAAAAATGAAAAAAAAAAAAAAGTTTTGTGAAAAAAGGTTGAAAAGAAAAAAAATAATATGTTATAAAAATATTATTTTTTGTTTTGAAAAAAATATTTTTGCGGAAAAAATTATTTTTGTAAGATTAAAAATTTATTTTTATATGATTGGAAAAAAAAAAATTGATTTTTTTTTTAATTGGTGGAAATACATTACAAGTTTGAGAAATTAATTCTTAAAAACATTTTATATAATTGAAGAAAAAAAAAATATTTGATTTCATTTTCTAAGTAGAAAAATATTACAAGTTTGAAAAAATATTGTTTTGAAACAAAAAAAAAAAAGAAATATTCTGACAAGTTGAAATTTTTTTTTATATGTTAAGACCTGCAATTATTCATTCAAGGTTGATTGCTACACCATGTACATATGTATAACTTGAATAATGCATTCGTTTTAATATGTCAAAATACATTCGAAAATTTCTAAGGAAATTGAATTCGCTGTTGTAAAAATAAAATCACTAGAAATATTTTTTGGAAATGTGAAAATCGCTATGTTTTTGGAAGAATAAATAATTGTAATGCTTAATTGATGAAAACTATTAAAAGAATAAGAACGCATTGAAAATAATCTCCACAGTGAAATAATCATTGGAAAACAACTCAGTTTAAAAAAGTAATAACTATGGTCTTTTTGAAAATGTAAAATGTTATGGTGGAATGATTGCGAATAGAAAAAATTAAGTCTTTAAGTGTGTGTGTGTGTGTGTGTGTGTGTGTCTGTGTGTGTGTGTGTGTGTGCATGAGAAACGAATAGAATAGAATAACTTTGTAGACAGTTCAAGTTCGGGAAAAAATAAAAAATAAATAAATCGTCGACAGTGGTTTTGAAATTAATTAGGAAATTAGTTTCAAATAAAGATTTAAATCGATGTATCTTCTTTAATTAAGTTTTTGGGCGATAAGATTATTACAAATGGTTTTGTTGTGATACCTAACATTTATCAGCGATAAAAGAGGTTACATGTGTTTACAGCCGTTAGTATTGAGTTGAAATCTTACCACGTGAATTCCATGACTCACTATGATAAGATAAAATCTGAGATAAGCCTATGTTTCATCTTTCATTATCCATTGTGCTTTCGATGTGGATGGACGCTTAGCGAAGAGAGTGTTGGTTGCAGTCAGAACATTCTAGGAAGGCATGGAAATGAAGTTTGGATAATATTACATTTTATGCCGTTGTTAAATTTAAAATCGACGCATATTTTGTAATATTATTCATTATCTTCAATAATGCATCAATGCATAAGTATTGGAGGAGTCTTTTCCTACAAAGGTTGGATTTTTGACTTTAAAATATTTTTTTCTTCGTATGATAAATTTACTATTGTTTCCGGGGTTTTTTTTTTTTTCACGAAGATTGTATGTGTCTGTTCCTATCTGTTTATGTTGATCATGAACTAGCATTAAATTAATTCGAAGTTTAATGAAAATTCTTTAAAAGGAGCAAATATAGTACTTGTGATAGGTCTAAAATTGTGTTAAGCCAACTTTTTATTTTATTTTGTTGGGGATTTTCTATGAGTGTGTATATTCTTGAAATGATTTGAAATTTTGTAAAAATATCTTTTGTAAGTCTTGGTTGTGATGTGGGAGTGTTTTGTTGGAAGCTTCTTCAGTTATACAAAATTGAAGCCAACTTGAATGAAATTTGCGACTTTGAATTTATTTGCATGCGGATGAAAAATTAATAAATAAAACTGAAATTTATAAATTGTATTGAAAACTCTGTTAATGAAATTAGTTGGCTGTAAAGTAATAATTTAGAAAAACTTGTTAACTTTCGTCTTGGAAAATAACTATATTGAAAGAGTTGTATTTTGAATATAAGAGTGGGAACATTTTTCATCACTTTGGTAAATGAATGATAAATAGTAAAACGCGTGAGAATATGTTAAAGTAAAATAAAATATTATTGTGAAAATGAAATAGTCAAAGTGATTCAAATTCATGAAAATTTTGTTTTATTCTAACAAGAGTGCTTGTATGAAAAAAAAATAATAAAGTAAAATACTATGCGATGAAATGACTAAGTTAAATACTAATCAAAAAATAATTATTGGAGTTGATTAAATAAAATGTGATAAATTAAATGAATCTCTTGAAAAGCATATGTAGTGATGAAATGTAACTTGAGTGCGAAATTTGCTTACTGGAAAAAATTAATTAAGTTGATTTTTAAAATTCGTGAAAATTTGTTAATGATAAGTGTTAATTACTACTAAGAGTAAATTGATTGCAAGTTTTGAAATTCGTGCAAAGAATCAAAGTTGTAAAAATGATAAAGTTTGAAATGCATGAAAAAGAAAATCAAAATTCGAAAAATATTTTAAGTGTAAATATGTATGAAAATACAATTGAACTCCTAAATGATGAAAAAAATAGTTTAAGTTGGAAAAATGATAAAGTCGATTACACTTGTAAATGAATAAAAGATGAAAAAGTAATTAGAAATCAAAAGGTATAAAAATAAACTAAGTCTACAAATTGCTAAAAATAGACAAAAGAGCTTTAAAATAGTCAAAGACCTAACTAGAAAAAAATAATCGAAATCCTAAATGTATGGATGTGAAAAAATTTCCAGTCCAAAAATGCATGAAAGAAAAATCTAACTTGTGAAAAATATTCAAAGTCTGAAATGATTAAAAATAGTGAAAGACTAAGAGAGTGAGAAAATAATCAAAGATTAAAAGACTTTAGAATAGTCTAAGACTAAAACGGTAAAATAATCCTCGAACTCTAAAATGCTTGAAAATAAATCAAAACGCGTGAAAATATCCTCGTAAAAGTTTGTGAGAAAAAACAACTAAGTCCAGTATGACCGAAAATAAATAAAATTCGCGGCAAAATATCTAAAAACGGAAAATATTCAAAGTTCAAATATGTAGGAAAATAATTGAAGATCAAAAGACTGGAAAATAGTCTAAGACCTAAATGAAAAAAAAGGTTGATAGGGTGTATTTAATACACCTGGTTGGTTGGTGGGACCATCATCTTTTAATTAATTATTTTTGTGAAAACCTTCGTTACAAAGAAAAAATCACGGAAAATATTCTAAGTACAAAAACGCGGGAAAATATCTAAAACGCGCGAAAACTATTCGTAACCTTTCACGGTAAAAATGACAAAGTCCAAAAAATGCGGGAAAATATCTAAAACGCGGTGGTCACCTTCTTCAAGTTCGAGGCGCAACCCCAAGGTCATCCCCAAGGTCGGAGGGGGAGTGGGAGGCGGCTATGAGCCGGATTGCAGATGCATAGCCGCAGTGCCGCGGGCTGGCGTTGAACTGTCCTTTTTCCCCTACTCATCTCCATGTATTTTTATCCTAATATAAATAATAGCGGATGATCGAGTAACTCGCGTGTTTCAACAATGAAACTCGCGCCACGGCATGATAATTTGATAATACGTTTTGGTGATGTTTAACATGCAGGCAAAGACTAAATGGTCAACAATGAACTCTATCTACTGGAGTTTTGATTTAACCTACTGGAGTTGGGTTTAAAACATCAACTGTCAAAATATCACCAAACAAGCAATTGCTGAGCTAAAATGTAGGAGCAAATTTTCACCCATCATACCTTGACGGGCGATTTTCTAGTAATATTATAACAAACATTCCGTTCACGCTTCTCAAAAGTACTAAAAATTATAATTTTTTAAAAAATAAAATTACGTTGTTGGAAACGATTTTTCAGCAGTGCATTAGGTTAGATCTTAAAAACCGCGATTTTTTTTTTTTCTGTTTTTCGCAGGCCAGTTTGAATAATGCATTAAATTATTTAGAGGTAAATTAACGGAATCAAAGCTTGAAAGATAACCGAAAACAACAATTTCTCGAAACTTAACAAAATGTGTTTACAATTACCGTATAAATTTCAAAATTTTTAAACATTATTGTACACATCGACTTAACTTTTTGTTTGAAATTAAAAATGTATCATTAATGCAAAAACTAAGACTTTTGTCTCTACTAGCAGTATACTTTGACTTTCAATAGCTTGTATAGCTTGACCACGAAAATAAGGCGGATGACCTTGAAGCAAAAACATCATGTGTATCATTTGTGATAGGTTGTTAGTTATTATTTTGGGATAGATAGGATTAGCGAGACCGTGCTTCTTGCTATTTGCTGCTTTCTGGCAGATTCTACCTATTACAAATGATACAAATGATGTTTTGCTTCAAGGTCATCCGCCTTCTTTTCGTGGTCAAGCTTTAACAGGAATTGATGTTGGTTTACACCACTGGGTTAACCCTCTGTCTCCCATAAGAGCAATTTTCACATTTTGTTTATATGACCATTTACTGTTCCTAGGACTTTAATTATGTCCTTTATCTGAAAGTTATCCTCCTTACTCTGTTAAATCTTCCAGATTACTTCCAAGATATTCAACAGAAGAAAATTCCAACAATGGAAATAATATCATTGACTCATTTGTAACAAAGTCTTCTAAGATTTTGTTTTTAATTCAATTCAACTCAACACTGATTTTTTGGTGTAATTTCTACTTTAGCAGAAACTTAATTTTACATATCATTCACCACCAACATCAGTCTTTTTGTTGATATACTGACAACTATCCAATGAAGTTAAACACACAAGTCCTAATAAATATTGCAAGTGATTTGAAAATTTATTTGAATTTGATTCAGAAATGTTGAATTATTGATGAAAATTCAAGTAGCGATTTCAGAAACAGATAATTGTAAGAAACTCTGGAAGCTTGCAGTGCAGACATCTGAGCTTTCAAATATATACCAACTATGAAAAGGTGCATTGGACATTGTCCTTCTCCTTTTGAATTTAATATAAATTGAGTTTTGGATGTTCGGAGCTTGAGGAAATATACGACTTAAGACCATATATGGTAGATTGCTCCCTGTGACAATAGCTTATAAATGTAATTATACTAAGCTGGACCAACAAAAAAAGATGTTCATAAGTTCCAGAACTTCATTACAATCTCCTTATATTTGGTTTATTTTGTTTTAGGTATTTGTTTGCATAGTCGATGGGGGGTCTTTAAAGTTATGCTTTCTACTAGTTTTGCAATAATCTTTAATGAAGTTCCCGGCTCACACTTCACTAAAAAAAATCCTAATATTTTTGAAAACTTTTAAGCAGCGCAATCTTCAGGAGAGGATGTAATTCCTATGCATGCTTTTAAGAATAAACTAATTATCTATACTCTATGATTTGATGTTTGCTAGCACATGGAAGAAGTTTCTTTAGTTTATTGGGATCAGTGTTTGGACTGGTGCGACTAAAAATCATTGAACAAATGCTGCCATATCAACATTACCAATCTTAAATAGCTTCAGTCTCACTTTTTTCTGTAGGAACTGCGTAAAATTAAGAAATTTCTTTCCCAGCAGCTCAATAAATGATCAAGTTCTTCAGTAAGATTATAGATTAATTTTCTATCACAGTTACAATTTATTAAATTCTATATTTTTAGCGCAATTAAGTGAGTTTTACTGCTACCGTCTAATAATTATATTGTTTGGAAATAAGTAAGAGCCAAGTTTAGCCTTAAGAATTAAAACAAAGTCTTCAATTCTAATCCAAAATATTCATGATTTCTAAAAACTAAGTTTTAGAAAAAATATTTCGAACATTTTTTAACGGTAGTTCATGTATTCTGTGATAGCAACACAAAGCGGCTCATCTGTTTTTTCCCCCTATTATTTATAGTTTTACATAGTCTAGTAATGCCTCACATAATTTAAATAGAAAACTGAAGTAGTAATGAATGTATTTTTATGATTTTATCATTAAATTAAATTTCCATGTATTGTATATATAAATGTATGCATATGCATCAAATATTTCCCCATCGTTGAGCTACCTCTAAATATTGTTAGAACCAAATTGCCAAAACTTGTCTGTTTTTTTTTTTTTTTTACAAAAAAGAACCAAATTAGGGGGTGAGAAGATTTCAAAAATAAGCTCCACCCTGCAGTACAGTGTTATGAAAGGTTATTTGGCTAAGAAAGCTTGGCTAAGGAAGCTTTGGGTTAAGGAAAATTGGTTAAGGAAGTTGGCTGAAAATGTTAGTTAATTATATTCTGAAAAATATCTAAATTGCACTCTTGTAAAGCTGTTACAGCAATTAATCTCATTTGTATTGTTAATAAGTTCTTCCTCATGGCTAATTACTCCACAGTCGAAATACACATACTATAATCTGCCAAATCTTAAAATCAAGTCTCTCTCAGCATTTCTAATTGATTTATATTTACGTGGTACAGAAATGAGGTCATTCTCCGTTCTTTACGATGTACAGTAATAGCATTCGAAAAATTATTGAAAAGCATTATGTTAAAATAAAGGAGAGGAAGAAAAAGGGATCATATTTTTTTTTCTTTCAAATTTTAAAACACCTACAACCAGTGGGGCCAACGCCAAAAACTGCTGTGATACTCAAACATGTCCCAAAATGTTTGTGATATGCTGGGTAATACCGCACTCTTTACTTCTGAAGAAAAAACACCTGATATTAAAATATATATATATATATATATATATATATATCCTTTTCTATCAAGTATTTCTCATTCAAAAATATATGAAGCACTTTTTCATGAAGATCTCAATTCAAAATTTACCACGTTTCCCAACCCCTCCCCTCATTTTGATTTTGAACAGTTCCACTGAGTTTCAAAACTCGGTGTTACCGTCTTTAATATAATGAAAAAATCTTGAGGGTGCAGCATGTATTTCTTTGTTGCAACCTTTGCGTAATGCCATCCTATACCATTGCTATCCTATACCGACTTTTTATTTTCTTTCGTAGTTAAGTTATATTTCTTTCTGTTGCCAACTCTTTTCGGAAATCTTATTTTGCATGGGTATAATTAAACTGCTTTAGACACATTTATATGAGGAAAATAGAATAACTCTACTCTAAAGAATTTTTGACTACTGGAAGGGGCAATATTTATTTTGAAGAAATTTCTTTCCATAATTAGTCCAATTTTTCTTTTCCTTATAAAATGCAAAATATCAAAATATTTTCTTCAGTTAAAAGAATCGAAAAACACCTGAAAAAGGCAGTAATGTACATTTTATTAAGAAAAAGTCGTATTTATGGATTTATCTGCAACTAACGTCCCTAAAAGAAGAAAAAAGATACAATTACTTATGAACTTTTATGGTTGCAAATAATCCAGGCTGTAACTGTAACTCCCCCCTTTTTTTTCCAATAGATTCATAATTTCAATCATTTTTTACAAAGACGGATTCCTCTGATTCTGACAAAGTAAAAGTTTTAATCCTCATGGTATTTTTCTCACTTTTCTCAAATGATATTTATTTTCAACTTGATTAAAATTGCATTAAAACTCGAACCACTTCGGGTCCATTTGACTCAAAACGATGTTCAATTTACCACATTGCGAAACTTTTTTGTTGTGGAAGAAAATCCTTTTGTAACTTTTAATCATTTTAAGTCAACTACGATTTGCCAAATTTAAAAATCCGTAACTTAAATATTTTTAAAATTATTAGCACATATACCTGAACCGTGGAGTGGGTCAATTTGACCAATAGAATTTTTGCGCACAAATAAAAAAATGCATTTTTATAGAAAGAACTGCTGAAAACTACTTCCTAACCCAGGCCCGTCATCTAAAAGACCCCTCTGGCTTTGAGAAATTAATGTATTTGGATAAAGTGGGTGTGGTTTTGTTGTTTTTTGGTATAAATTTGCATCGAGTATAAACCCTTTGACACCCCTCCCCCCCCCTCCCGCCAAAAATAATATTCGAAATGACGGGCCTGTCCTTATCCTCGCATTCTTGATATGGATTCCACCAGAAGAGGAAACAGGGAAATTTAAAAGTTTTCAATCAAGGTCACTGTAATTGGTTGGAAACACAAACTACGATTGTATGCAATTGAAAAACTAAAGGCCAGTTTGAAGACATTTTGAAGTTACCGTAAATTGGGGCTACTTGAGCCTCCAGGGGCTACTTGAACCCATGAGAAAAAAGTGTTTAAAATCCTTCCTGGTCCTATATAACTCAATGTATAGAATTTAAAAACTTTCTCCATGACAGGTAGCAGTACTAGGTAGAGGCTGGATTATGAAACAAAGTTTCTGCTATTCCTAGCTTTTTCTGATTGAGGTTATGATAGCAAGTTGTCTAAACAGTTGTTTTTTGTGTGTCTGCAAACTTTCACATCTAAGTTCATGGAAACATCTGGTATCATCAAGGTCAAGATAGTTTTATGTTTGCATTCTATTTCTTAATAAAATAACAGTGTTTTAAGGTTATAGCTATATAATTAACACAGTAACTAATATAAGTTAGTAAAAGTGCACTGGTTGCCTTAAAATGGGGCTACTTGAACCCAGCGTTCAAACAACCTCAAACCACATTTCGTCACTAAATTATGTAAGTAAGGTTTGTAACCTTTTAAAATAAAGAGGTTAGTTACTATTTATACCCGTTTTTTTTTGCAAATCTAAGGATAAAAAGTGTCCGAAAGTAAAAGAGAACCCTTTGAAGTAGGAAATAATGCTGATTATTAAGAGGAAAAATTACAATTGTGTCCAGCTTCAACTAATTCCGGAGAAATGTCTTAGAGAATGGCATCAGCCCATTTTGACTTCAGTACATCAACTCTTAAAAGGAAATTAAAATATCTTTCGCAAAACAAGCCTGTAGTGTTTGGTAGCTTGGAAGAGCAGTTATTAAAAAATATCAGAGAAAACAAAATCATCCAAGCCAGTCAATTGAGAGGTTTTCATTCTTTGTAACGTTTAAATAAAGAGCATTTCAATTAATTTTAGCTGTAGTTGGATATTGTTTCTATTTGAGAAATTATGTTTGCCTAAAAATATGTTTTTTACGTAAATGTTGATTTTGTATTAACTTATATAAATAATTTGCAATTTATATAAATAGTTTGCTCACTAGAATATACGTTTTGAGTTTATTTTTCAAAATCATTGGTCTTTCTTGATACCACCACCTGTTTTACAGCTTTTTCTAATGGATTTGCTGAGTGGGACCAAGTAGCCCCAGCACGAGGCTACTTGAACCCAATTTTCAAAAACAGAAAAAAAATATCGAGTTAAAATTGTTGTTTAAAAAAGGCTTAAGGTGGTAACAGAACGTCTGAAAGTGGTAAAAACAAGGTTATCAGTTCAGATTATGGGTTTAACAAAGCATTCAGTGTAAAACTCGCAAAAAGTATGAAATTTCGGGTCCAAGTAGCCCCACTTTACGGTACTTTTGTTCTCTCTCTCTCTCTCTCTCTCTCTATATATATATATATATATATATATATATATATATATATATATATATATATATATATAATTTAAAGTCCCACTCGTAAGTGGCACACTAGCAAGTGTATGAAACAAAAACAACAAGAAACATTTAAGAATAATAACAGTATAAATTAAAAAACTATGCGAAGTTGAACAATATGAACTTTAGAATTTTAGAATGGGCAGTAACTGCTACGTTATCAAAGAGCTGGAGCAGTTGGCATAATATATCTCTATAGAAACCTGCAAATTAATATATTATGCCAACTGATCCAGCTCTTTGACAACGTAGCAGTTACTGCCCATTCTAAAATTCTAAAGTTCATATTGTTCAACTTCGCATAGTTTTTCAATTTATACTGTTATTATTATTATATGTTTCTTGTTTTTGTTTCATACACTTGCTAGTGTGCCACTTACGAGTGAGACTTTAAATGAGATATATACAATATACATTTAACACTTTAGCTGCATTTGCGCTGTCTAAATGTATAATATTTTATTTTAAGTTCTAAGAATAATATATATATATATATATATATATATATATATATATATATATATATATATATATATATATATATATATATATATATATATATATATATATAACAATTATGTCATCATTGTCTTACATGAATATGCCAATAAGTACGCTCATTTCTTTCTTACTGAAAAAAGCGTTCCTTGTAACGCCGAAACACGTGTCTGCAGTAACCTGAAATTTGCATTTTGACGTTGATATTTCCAATTTTACTATTCCTTACGTATTTACATATGAATTCTTCGATCAAGTTTTCTAGCAACTGAAGGACTATTGTTGATATAATTGAGCTTAATATGTGGTGTTGGGTCTCTAATTTCTATCGAAATATCACTTTAATATTCTTCCTCTATAGTTAGTATCTATTTGAGAGACATTTAAAAATAAGACCCCCCCCCCTTTTTCCCCAACTTTATAATTTAGACATTATTTTAAAGAATCAAAACGCCGCTGTCTTAACTGTTCGGGAAACTTTTGAATATTAAACACAGTTATCAAAAAATGATTCGAAATGTGCTCATTGCTATACGGATGGTACTTATCTTATAAAAAATATATTTTTCCAATAAAATATACACATTTGCAAGGACATTTTCAAAAGGAAACGGCAATAACCTTTAAAGTCAAATTATAAAGTTGGAGAAGAAGGGGGTGGGGGCTAATTTTTAAATGTCTCTCAAATAGATAGTAACTATGGAGGAAGAAAATCAAAGTTTTATTTCGATAGAAATTAGAGACCCAACACCACATACTAAGCGCAATTATATCAACAATAGTCCTTCAGTTGCTTGAAAACTTGATCGAAGAATTCATACGGAAAAACGTAAGGAATAGTAAAATAGGAAATATCAACGTCGAAAAGAAAAATTTCAGGTTACTGCAGACACGTGTTTCGGCGTTACAAGGAACGCTTTTTTCAGTAAGAAAGAAATGAGCATACTTATTGGCATATTCATGTAAGACAATGAATTATAACATTAGAAGAAAAGTATGCTTAAAAATCATCTTTATATACACTTCGAATAGGTCGTGAAAAAAAGGACTTGAATTGGATAACTCGCGGTCAAATTACTGGGAACCATCTGTTCTTCTATAATAAAATGTCAAGAGACCAAGTCCTTGAAATGTGAGATTTTTACACTTCGATACGCAATCGTTGCGGGTTTTATGTAATATGTATTACACCTTGCTGTATTCAATGTCTGGGTTTTATGAATTGAAGTAAATGGATTTAGCTGGTTAAAATTCATTCAAAATTTAGATGTAAGAAAATGACGCGTAAAGTTCGTTCTCTCTCGACCAAAAAAAAAAAAAAAAAAAGTTGACCGAAATAGAGTGCAAACAAAAATGAAGGACAACAGTAGGTTAAACGTAGAAAATGCAGAACACTCATTTATTAAGTTTTATACGCAATGCATCTAGTAAGTTGAATTATAAATATAGTCAGTAAAACTATGAAAGATATGGGGGCTATGGGGGGGGGGGAGACAACGGCCCTGGAAAGAAAGAAGTATACAATTTTGTGAGGTAATTCAGGATCTAGGTGAGTGTCGCGTGCTCCATTACTCACTTTTTCACAACATTAATGTGAGAGCTAACGCTGCTTTTTAATATTCATGATGCAAAATTAAATTAATATTTGTTTATTTTATTTTTATTTTAGCGGTATACCCTCACGCCCCTTTGAAATTCTTCTACGCACCCTTTGGATGCACCTCCCCCCCTCCCCCCCAGATTGAGAACAACTGGTAAAGAATAGCACTTGTCTTAGAAGCATTTAAGAAAAGGTTTCTTGGATCTTTGAAACTCGTGCACGCCTTTTTTTTTTTCATTTCAATTAAATTGTCTTTAACGTTGAATACAGTATATCTCTAATAACAAGGCGTTTGGTCTTGGAAGAGCATTTCTGCCCGGGGGAGTTTCTTCTTTCAGAGTATCTGCGCTCTGTAGTCGATTATTTTAAAGTTGAAATGTTGAAAGTTATACCATAATACTGGAAGCAATTAGCAGAAAATTAATGCAGTAAAATCTGCCCGTAGCTGTAATATTATGTAAAAGACGTGCCACTTTATAAAAAACTGGTTCATTGAAAAAAAAGAAAAAAGAACTTTTTGTTTTAAAGCAGACAAAACGAAAATGAAAAATCTACTTAAATAAGTTCATTTGAACATCTTTCGCACTAGAAAATCTTAGGTTAGATATGATTTAAAAAATAATCATTTATAAAGTTGCGCAACGGTTATAGTATCTAAGGGTTTAAAGATAAATAATACTGCAATGTATGCAGAAATAAAAAGAAAAAAAACAGGTGCAAAGAATTTCCGATCCGAAAGACATCACCAAAGAAAGAAAGAAAAAGAAAGAAAGAATGTGAAACCACACAGTACTGCATTTTTAACGTGATAAGAAAGCAGATGAGATTATAAATATATAAATTATCATACACACTACGTAAGCCGCCAACTACTAATCACTAAGTGAATAAAACTCTATGCCAAAGTAAAACATTATAAACAATCTCGATCGCTTAAAAAATAGCTAAATAGTTTGGTTTTGAATTAATAAATATTTTATTAAAAAAAATAATAATATTTTGTTTCTTTGAGTCTAACAAAGGTGAGTCACAATATTTAAACAAAATCATAATTGATTTGAAAAAAAAAAAAGAGATACAAAAAAAAGGAGGAAGGAGAAAGAATGAAAGAAAACGAAATAAATTATTGGGTTGTTTCCGAAATTTGAAAAGTATTTTTTCTGCAAGAGCATGCTAAAAAACATAAGATTTGATCATTTTTTAAATAATTTGACAAAGTTAATATTTTGTAAAATATACTTTAATTGGTTCAATTTCATTTTCTTCGCTTCTGCACATGACATCACAAATGATGAAATGCAATTCACCGATGCCATTAGAGCAGAGCGCAATATTTAACTAGCATCTTTACTCACATGTACTTGAAACGGTATGGTTGATAGCAAGCGTAGAGCGCAGTATTCAATTCGCTTCTGAATTATCATAACCTGGAAACGCGGTAGACAGCAAGCGTAAGCATTCCGTGCCAGCGGAGATGCGCCAAAGTACATAATTGTGACGTCATAAAAAACCACGCCTATTTTCAAAATTGGACTGTTTAAAAAAAATAGTTAAAAATTAAGCGGTGGGAAATTGAAAGTTTTTTCTCTCTCCATGTTACATGTTTTTTTTTTTTTTTTTGCATATTCTATTAATTTCAGTGACTAAAAGTAATACTTTTGACTGAAGAAAACAACCCTATTAAAGTAAAGATAAAGATTAAAGTTATTTCAAAATGTTAAAAATTAGCTTTATAAATATTTTAAGAAAATACGTAAGACATTTTTAAAACCATCTTATAAATATTTAATTATTTAATTTAAACCATGTGTCTATTTAACTTATTAAAGGTTTTTCTTCAATCTCTTTCTCAAAGCATTAAATAATTTAATTTGTTTACATAAGGCCAGACTCATTAAAAAAAGGAAGCAAAAAAAAAAAGAGAAAATAATAATGATAATCCAGTTTTCCAGTAAAAAAAAAACGTCGCCATTAAAATGTCGCATTTCCATCTGAGGGAAAGAACGCGGAACGCGCAACAGTTTCGGAATCGTTTCACGCTCATTCTCAAATCCATACCTTCCTTACTACACTCCCAACAAGAAGAGAGCAGAAATCTTCCCCCCTCCCCCATTAAGCCTTCAGCCCACTCGCCTGGGGGACGATCTAGGCTAGGAAATCTTTCCACTACCGAGAAAAGGTGACATCCCGCGATCCGCGCAGGCAGTTTTCCCGCCCAAAAATAATGCCTCCTAATAAAGGATACACCATTCCGGCGACAAAACATTCTCCATACAGAAGATAAGGGGTCGGCTAAGATTATAATTTGTTACTCAGAAACGAGTAGTAGCTCTAAGATTTAAAAAAGGTGGGGGGTGGGGGGTGCTTGTAAACTACTTTTGATTATAACCATCCAGTGTGTAATAAAAAGTACTTTTAAAACTATGATTTTATTACTTTTAATACATGAGACATTTAGTAGACAATTTTTAATCAGCTCTATTTATGAATATACTTTATAATCCAATGTTAGAAGCAGCCCCCCACCTCGCACGCACACACACGCACACACTCAAGAGAACAGAGTTTGACGGAATAATGAAGGATGTTATGAATATTATTTGAGTATAACCTATTGTTCAATGCCAATTCTATTATTAATTAAATTTTAGAAATAAACTTCTAAAACTGGACGTTATGTCCTAGCTGTCCAAAAATGTGGACGTTCTGTCCCTGGACCTTTTGTCCGTTGGACGTTATGTCCGCTGGACGTTATGTCCGTCGGACGTTATGTCCCTCGGATGTTTTGTCCGTTGGACGTTTTGGTCATGGACGTTATGTCCATGGACATTTTGGATTTGGACGTTATGTCCGGCATTCCAAATGAGTACATTAGTTAAAAGAGAAGAACGATTGAACATCTGGAACTCTTCAAATCTTCAGATACAAAAGGCTTTAGAATCTCCATGGGGGGTGTGTCTCCCCGACTCTCGCGAGGAAATGGCAACCCTCCGCCAAGTCAGTTCATCGTTGGCGACGAATTTGTTCCTAAATGTCGGCTTTTGTCCCAAAACATGTTTTCGTTAGTAATTTATTTTCTCTGCGGAGCTTACAAACCGGTCTCGAAGTGGAACTTCTTTCCCATTATCTATATTCTTTGCCCCAGCGCTTGAACCATTCTTTTGTACTTTTCGCTGCTTGTACACTCGCGTTATCTGGCTGAAATAACCAGTTTCCTCCAGGAATCAGATGAGCAAAAGGTAAGAGATGATCTGCCAGTATTAATTGGTAATCTTCAACTTTCTATCTTCCATTAAGAAATGCCAATCCTGCTTTACCATGCTGAGAGGGTTATTCATCTTTACTGGAACAAAAATTTTTTTTAACTGAGTTAAATTATGATTGAAAAAATGAAAAAAAAAATGAGTTTATAATTTTGTCCAGTGGTGCATTTATATGTTTCTCATAAATTTCCAAAAACAAAACTTTTAGCAATCACTGATGGCAACATTAATTCATTCTATGGTGTTAAATTAACATTTTCGAACGAAACTTTCTCGTAATCCTGGATTTTTTACCTTTGAGTTTATATTTTTGTCCAGGTTTCACGTAATGATAAAATATTAAATTTGCAAATTTTCTAACTTTATGAATTTTTTAACTTAATTGATAAGATGTACTAATTTTAGAACTATTTCTTCAACAATTCATCTTTACTTCAATGAAAATAATTTAAACTGAGTCATGTTGTAATTGAGACAAAATGAAAAAAAAATTGAGTCTATAATTTTGTCCACCACTGTAGATACGCATTGCAAACATTAGTTTGGAAATGGACTCAATGTAGCTTATACACAAAAATTGAAAAGAAAGCATTAATAAAAAAAAAAAGGGAAATTGCTGGAGAGAACACTTGCGAAAAGTATCCCCCCCCCCCCCCCATACCTGGTGGTTACCTAAAATAACCAGTCTGGCCTTGAAGCGCATTATTTCGTTCTGCTTATCTGTTCTGCTGTGTTTTGCCAATCTTCACTTTCTGGCGTTCTCAAACTTTGTTTCAAATTCGAAGGAATTACATCTTCGGAAATTCTAGCTTACTTGAACTACCCCCCCCCCCCCCCTATCTTCATCAGAATCTGATACTTTTCGTGAATTATCATCACAAGTGAAATCGAACTATTTTGGGTCACATTCAATGTTTTTTTCAGAACAATAAACCTCAGCTTCGCAATTTGGAATTTAGAACCCCGTCGTGTCAATAGAATAATACATATCCCTGCATTCTCTACTTTGCCTTTGTATTTCTTTAACCAATTTAATTCTCAACATGCTATTTTATGATTTTCAGGATATTCTTCTACTTCAGATTTACTTAGCAGTGAAATAAAACTGTATTCCTTTGTTTCCCGCTCCTGTCTCCCCCCCCCCCCCGCCTAGAATTTATTTTCATCGAATTTAATATTCAGCATTTCTGTCACTTCTCGATTTTTGGAATCCCAAATTCTATAACCTTTCGTATAAAACGCATATCCTACCATGACTCCCTGTTTAGCGCTCATATCCAATTTGTTTATTTTCTATTTTGGAGGTCCAATATAAGAAATACAGCCAAAAAAACAAGTGAGTTTTAATAGATGGCTTTCTTCCCCGAAATAGCTCAAAAAAGGTTTTGATTTTTCCTTTTAAAACCGCTCTAGTCCTAAGTAGTGGAAGCACATAGCTGACTGAGGCAAACCCGTTTCATTTAAAAGTGTCCAAATTTCATTCATTAATGTTGAGTTATGGTGTTCTATGACACTACTTTGTTAACTGGAGGATTTGTTAGTTTTTTCGATTCTTATGCTTTGGTCGCTAAGGTAAATTTCAAACCCGGGGGTTCAGAAATTCCTTTCCGTTATCGGATCTTTTCCGCAAATATCTCTGTTCTCTTTTAAAAGCTGACAAAGTATTCGAAAACCTCACTTTTCTTCTTTAAGCAATAAACCGAAGGTTTTCCTTGAAAAATCGTCTATTATTGTGGAAAAAATCCCCCCCCCCTAAAGAACTCAACTGCTAAGGAACCCATCGCATTTAAATGCAAAAGATCTTACCCGGCTTTGGCTTGAATCTCCGTTACAGGTTTAAATGAAATTCTCCGATTTTTTTTCATTTCACACGAATAACAATCTGACATATTTTTACTTTTTATATGCAGTGAAAGACAGTGAAGTACAGAATCACACTTTTCAGTATTTATGATATAGTTTTTGCCTTCATCATAAACACGTTGATGCCAAACTTTAAGACTCAAACTGTTCTAAAAGTTAAAATGTAAGGGAACTGATGAGTTCAAGGTTACAAGAGTTTCAAATTCTACAGTAGTTCTCGATTCATCTACTTTTCTAAATGAGCATGTCCTTCAAGGCGAATAAAATATGACAAACAATGCATAATAATGTAAATTATTCTACTTTAAATTAAAAAGCAGTAATTTAGATTAGAACACAACACTGCCAGATCAGAAATGAAAAGCTGAAAATTTTAAGAATATAGCCAGGCACGGCCTGAACTTAATTAAATATGTTGGGAAGGCGTATAATCTCAATTTGTCGAATGGAACTTACATATTTGCCGATTAATAAAATACTGGTGCATGCACACGTTAAGTACGCACAATTAAGTACAACATCTAATGAAATTGGACATTCGAGAATTCAGAAATTGCAACATTACAATTTTGTCCGCAAATTTGCCGAATTGTGAGATAAAAATTTTTCCAATATGGAAATTTTGGGGAGGTCATAGAGACTTCCCGTGACCTTCCATCGAGTGTTTTTGGATATAGTTTCTAAAATTATTTTTATGTTCACAAGTTTCAATGGTACTAGTGCATTTTTCCTGAAGTAAAATTTTAATTTCCTGCCGACGCAAATATAAAACTTTTAAAACACAAGGGTTTCGTGTTTGTATCTAAAGATGCTTAGTTTTTATTATTATTATTAATAATTTTTTTTGAGTGCTTCATTGATGATAGTTTTAAATTATTATTATTTTAGTTTTGATCGATAAGTATGAAAGCTGGCTCCAGATTTCTTAGAGCATTTTGAGTCGTTCAGACATCAGAGTATTGTATTTTCCAGAGTGGCAAATTGTTTGGAAAAAAATATCAGTAAACTTGATACTGTTTGTCACGTTGTTATTTTATTTATTTAACATTTTATTCATCGAATTATGTACAGGTTATAAAAGTTACTGACGCTATAACGTAAAGTTTATCAATAAAATTTTTAAATGCAAACTGTTAAAGAATTTAAAACAGGAATATAAGAAATCAAAAAAAGAGAAGAAAGAAGTCAATCACGATACGATAAAAATTTACTAGAAAACATAAGAATTTAAATTTTAAGTACTCACATCCTATATAACACCAAAATATAATCGTAAACAAAGTCTAATGTTCTAACTTTAAATACGATCAAAGAGGGAATTGATTTCCTTTTTAAATCAAATTTGAGTTTCAGAAAATATTTTAAAAATATCATACGTGCAGTAAAATATTCAGAATCACAACAACTACTCAGATTTTTGCTATAAAGCAATCGCTACAACTTAACAAATGAAAGAAATTGCAAAGTCAACATCAACGAATATTGGGATACGAATTACGATTTCTATATAAACACTTATTTTACATACATTCTCGATGATAAAGAAAACTACATTTTGAGGAAAAGCAAATGAATAATATAACTAGCACTTACCTTTAACTTGGATTACAAATGAGCAGTCCTGCCTCAGCACAGCCGAAATATCAACAAAAATGGCTGTCGATACCTTGAATTCATTAGTTTATCTTCCCGTATGAAAGAAAACACCTTTGCGCATCGTTTTGCGCAATCTAAAAACATTTTTACAGTTTCTCTCTGTTATTTAGCAGAGCAGTATTAAACTGTAAGAAAAAACAGTATATTACTATGAAAACAACAATTATTTTTTGCAGTGTAGGTATTAAACAAGACAAAGACTTTTATCAAGAAAAAGATAAATCACCAAACAATTAAAATTATCCCATAAAACGTAAAATAATCCACGATTTAAGAAAAAATGTAATTAAACAAAAAATGAAAAGCTAGATTTAGCCTTTAAGCTGTAAAACATTTAAAGAAATCTTCATGAAAATGTTGAATAATCTGTCAAATAAAGAAACTGTAGTAGAATTTATTGCGAAGTTGTAAAATACTCGAAAACAATATAATTTAAAATATAGTATTTTATTATCCAAGAAGTTTTCTTTGCAACAGAGAGGATACAAGAATTGCAATAAAATTTAAACCGCCCAATTCTCGCAAAATGAACATAGAATCTTAATAGTCAGAAAATAACTTGACTTAAAATTAGGCTAGCCATTATTGTTCCTTAAAAACACAAAACAGCGTTGTTTCAATTGAAAATTTTCTGACTTGAAGTTCTCAATTCTAAAAATACAGACAAAGTAATAATATCAATGCAAAAAGATGTGATATCTCATAAAAACAACCCTGTTGTAAAAATTTCTCCGCCAAAGAAAACCTTTAACTTTTCCGCACAAAAAAGAAAACTTGCATCTTAAACCCCAAAACCCTCAGCCCATAAAAATGTATGATATCTAGTTTGCCCGCCAAGTATCCGCCAAACTATCATCCTCCCTCTTCTCCTTTTTCATCACATCTACTTTCATTAGAACCCTCCTCCCACCTTCAACTCCTCAGAAATATGGATAGATCTTTTAAATTGTTTATCTTGTTTGGCGGGAAGCTTTTAAAAGTGAAGTGGTTGCTTGGTGAGCAAAAAGCGTCCCGCCAAACAAGATAAACAATTTAAAAGATCTATTCATATTTCTGAGGAGTTGAAGGTGGGAGGAGGTTCTAATGGAAGTAGCTGTGATGAAAAAGGAGAAGAGGGAGGATGATAGTTTGGCAGATACTTGGCGGGCAAAATAGATATCATAACTTTTTATGGCTGAGGGTTTTTGGGTTTAGGATGCAAGTTCTTTTTTGTGCGGAAAAGTTAAAGATTTTCTTGGCGGGGAAATTTTTACAACAGGGTTGTTTTTGATGAGATATTGAATGACAGAAATTTTTTAAAGTGGAAAAGTACTTCAGAAAATTGATTAAATAACTAAAATGTCCAATGTAATACTAGGTATCTTTGATCCCATAAAATTTAATTCATCAGTTTAACTGAAAAAGAGAAGAAAAAAATCATGTTTTTAAGTCTTTTCTGTTATTTCAGTTTATGCATACATTTGCGTTAATATAAATTTACCGAGAAAGACGAATTCGAGAATGTGGACTTTCACCGGCGATTCACAGGAAATATTCGGTTTTTAACCTATGTCTTTGCTATGTAAATGTTGATATTCACCGGTTGATTCGACATTCACCAAATGTTGGGCTCTTTATTTCAACTATTTCAATTCTTCTCATTTCGAGAAACATTTCTTTTTCAATAAATTTATACTTTAAATAATAAATACATTGATTTCTGAGCCAATCCTAATTCTTAAATTTTTATAATTCTAGTTTTCATTAATATTCATAACAACATGTAGTGTACAAAATTGCAGCCTCATATGCCAATACTTTCAGTTTATAGCTCTAACTTTTTAATATTATGATAAAAAATGAAAGTGATGAAATCGAACTTTAAGAGTAAGATAAATACCCAGATTTTCCCCGGTAAACTGAAGTCTATTAAAAAAAAAACGCCCAAAGAAGAAAGGTGAAAAGTCAATCTTTCCAATGTTTCAGAAAATCCCGTTAGAAAGTTCTCAAATCCTAGCCTTTTTTTCATTTGTACAATAAACTTTTGAGTGGATTTTCGCCTTTATCTTTCTCTTTTCTTACGTTTTGAAATACATCAACAAATTCTACTCGACAAGCACTCTGTGTTGCCATATTGAACAAAAGAATGACATTCGCCTTTCTTTCCGATTATTTTTTAGGAGATATCAATGTTTGAGAGAATTAGCAGGGGCGGATCTAGAGGGGGGGCCATGGGGGCCACGGCCCCTCCCAAAGCCTTGTGATTGTAGGATTCTTTTTAAGAAGAAAATATTATGAGAAGATAACAAAATTGAACACTTGTGTTTTACTGAAAAAGAAGTATAGGTCTTAGTAGATAGATAAATTATATCCCTATCCTTAAAACAAAACTTATTTCCAGACATTTTCTCCATCTTTTACATCATTTCTTGATTTCAACTGCTGCTGCTGTTCTTAGAGTATACCTATTGTTCACAACAACAAAGAGAGCCAAAATTTTCGTTTTAATGGCTTTAATTTCGAAACTAGGGAGAGAACCTCCTCTTCCTATGCCCTTTCACAAATGCCTTGATATGTAGCAAAAAATTGCCTTTTAAGTTATTTCGAAATAATATCAACGGAAACTAGCTTATCCAGCCCTTATCATTTAACTTGCTTAAAAGCAACTTAAATGAAATTTTTTGGGACTTCAATTACAAACGATTTTTGATAGGACCCCCCTCCCTCCCTAGTTTATATCGTGATGATAGCTTTAAAAGGAGGTTTTTAGAGGAGCTTACAAATCTTCCATCCCTTTCTAAAATACGTATAACTATAGTTAAAAATCGAATTTTTAGAGCCTCAATGGCAAAATATTTCCAGGAAGGAAGGATTCTAAGCACCTCCACACGTCCTTTGATGTAAGCAAACATTACCTAAAGGTGCATTTTTAGGCTGGACAGTTGAAGAGTTAGAAGAGCACCCCTCCTCTTCTAACTTCTCAATGTATAATGACAGAATATTTTGGTTTCTAAGCTTTATTTTCAAAAAGTATTTTGAGGCCAGTGCCCGAAACTTGACCTTTCTCCGTACATCATTAAAAATAGACAAAATGCGCTTTTAGTTTTCTAATTTTCAAAAATTACTCGGAAATTTAAATTTTGAAACATTTTTGAGGGAGATTCCTAAATCCACCCCTCACCTAATGTCTCGATACCCCGAAAATTGAGTTTTTAAAACTTGATTTTAATAAAATTTCTGGGGAGTTCGGAGTTTGTTCAAAAATTTCTGATGGCCCCTCCCAAACAATCGGCTGGATCCGCCACTGAGAATTAGGAAGAAGTATTAACAGCTTTGAAAGTACATAGGTTGTACGTGGCGAAGTCCAATTAAACATGATACTGTTTATCTGAAAATTCTTTAATAAGCTCATAAAAATAACAGAAATATTTGAAGTTTTCTATTGAGTTCTTTAAGTTTCTATCATGTTTTCCGCACACATGATGCATAGAACTTCAAAGTATATCACATCGATTCTTCCGTTTAGCTTTTGCACTCAACTTGCGCCCAAAACAGCACTACTCTTTAGAGATACAGGCCAAAAAAAGGATCAGTCTGTGGAGAAAACAGCAATTAAAAACCATGTTAAATTTTAAAAAAGTATTAAAAAAAACAATTTTTTTTAAAACGAAGCGTCATTGAAAAACCTAGTGCTCTTACGCAATGTGTCCTCTTCACATGAATGATACAGCATCCTATTCATCACTAAGATATTGAATTCTTCGTAACAGTGTCGGAAACGGAAGCGAGGTATACTAATTGAAAATTTAAAAAAAAAAGTAAAATAATTCAGAAAAACTGCAACATTTTAATAGAATATGTTAATTTAAAGCCGATACTTAAATTAGAGTTGCCATTACTGATAGTCGGTTAGCTAATTTTTTTCAAAATTAATGACCTAACATAAAAAGGTGAACTAAAAACTGAAGTTCTTACATATGAAACAAATTTCAGGATTTTCTCCGCATAAATGCTCTTTTCGGAGAATTCAACCCCCCCCCCCAAAAAAAAAAAAATTGATTCATTTGTACCTTGCTTTTGTTCAAAACTATGTCAAAGATAAGACAATAATTAAAAAAAATCAGCAATTTGCTATATTCTTTACAAGATTTTCTAACACTTTGAATTCTCCAGATCAGTGCTTCTCAACAGGTGTGGCTCGGCAAGGTCTAGGTGTGCCGCGGTATTTTCGGAATTGTAGAAAAACGAAAGATGTATTTTACTTGCACAAGAGATTAGAGGTAATGTTGCTAGTTTAATTAATTGCTGAATTGCATTGAAAACTGCATACCAAAAGGTAAAACATTTATTTTCCAGAGTGTAAAGAAATCATACCGGGAACTATAGGTTCCGTTGCAATGTGTGAGGTGGTCATAGTGCCAATTCCAGACGATGTTACCAGGTGACGAATTAACGACATTAGAAAAACATTGGTTGATAAACTACAACCAGCTGGAATATTTGTTTCAAATTGATGAAAAAACACACATATAAGGTGCACTAGTCTTGCTAATGAGGACAGCATTTAAAATCATTATATTTTCCGCAAATAATTTTCTCAACTTGCAACTGATGATAAAATATTCTGCGTTACAGCTAAATAAATAAAAAGCAACGGGATACAGTGTTACAATTGCACAAGCGCTTGCAGTGATGGAGCATTTGCAATGACAGGAAAAGCCGAAGGATTCATGTTGAACGAAAAAAATCCAAATGTTCAAATTAAGGCCCCTATAGTAGAGGAGCCGACGCATCCGCCACTTTGGAGCAAACTTGATCCAGTGCTTCGTAGCGATAGCATTGCTGCTGATGTTTGCCTTTCTTTAGGATGTGTTAAATTGAGTCAAATGGGTGGTTGTTCGGCTGTTAATTGTGTAAACAGCTCCAAAAAAGGATTTCAGCTCTTCAGATTTCCAGCAGTTGCAGAAAGAAAAAAGATATGGATAAATAATAGCCCGCGAAGCGACTGGCAGCCTGGAAACGACGCCAACTGTATCCAAAATTTCGCCAATGTTCACCTTCGATCTCCGACTCTCTCGTTCCCTGTTTGGCGAATGATTGCCAATAAAGGTAGCTTTCCCCTGTTGCACACTTGCTCCAAAATGGCGGATGCGTCGGCCTCTCCAGTTATAGGGGTTCTAGTTCAAATGAGTCCATCATGAAAGTCTCCTGCCTGGAAAAAATATACCTGATAAGTTGACGTCAGTCATGGTTGAACCGTAAATATCGTCACATTCATTAAATCAAGACAACTTCATTATCAGTTCCATTGCACTTTCTGAAGAGATGAGGACAGATCAACCCCCTCCGAGCTTCTTCACTCGGATGTTCGCTGGTTGAGAGGTAAGGTCTAGCCAAGAATTTTTGAGTTACAACAAGGACGAGGTGAGATTCTGTTCACATCTGCCTCCGGTTGGGTTATTCTCTATGCTAGACTGAAGAGCTTTAATAAGAACGAGGGCTGCAGTCTCTAGCTGTGATAACCGGGCTGTCTGGTATATTGCAGGTAGTTCTGCCTTAGCCCTGGTTTAGGAGCGGTAATTTACTGCTAAACGGGTTAAAATCAAAACCTTAGCTGTGGAGAAAGGAATTAGATCTTGGTTCACTGTTCATGTTCAAACGAATGAGCTACTCACATTCTGAAAGAAAAGTTATTGAATGTAATGGCAGAACATTTGGCCATGATTCAAAACAAAGTTTAAGCACTACTTCTAGTAGACTGGCATAGAACAATACGACTGAGTTGACGCCTCACCAACCAAGAAACTTTCTTTGAAGGTATGAGAAAAAATCCATGGACCTCAGGAACGACCGCTCCTTAAAACTGGGGTTCAGCACAGTGTCTTTGGACGCATATTGGTTGTGAGTAAAAAGAGTACATAAAAATCTCTGATCACGCTATCCACGAGCTTAAACTGGATGTCTTTACAATCTAGAAGCTCATACCTTTGATTTGAAAAAGGGGTTCCTTGAAAGCCCGAAACACATGTATTCTGTAATCTGCTTATTTTTGCTACACAACGTTGGATATCTCCTGATATTCCTAGGCACAAAGGTATTTATTTATTGCTTAACTGAAAGATTGTTTAGGTCTGATCCGATAAAGTATACATGTAACATTTTACCTAAAGAGTGAACATTTTTGTACATTCACTTCAAGTATCACTTATTAAAACAAAAAGCACCATCAAACCTGCGTTTTTAATTTCAATACCTATAAGTCTTCTAACATTCATGAGGGAGTTCATGTCTCCCTTAGTATAGGGTAAGTCTCCCTAGATCTAGGAACACTAGACCCATATGCAGACTTGAGGAATATAATTTATTTGCAGGATTTCTACTTAGACTAATGCTATCATTTTTAGCCATAATAAGGTACAAAATAGCAAACTATTTATTATTATATATATTATATATTACTTTGTTCTAACTGTCCTACAAAAAAAAACAAAAAAAACCTTAGTCTCTCCTACTACTCTAACCAGACAACGTGATTACACTTGGGAAATAAAATAATTGAAGTTAAGGTTTGAGGACTGTCATATCAAAGTTATGAAGTGACCTGCTTGTGTAACGACAGCTAATGACGATTTTGTGGATTTTTGTTTTTCAATTCTCCATAAGGCGCTTTTATGGGAAGAGAGCATGAAAGTTCAAATCCATTTTCTTATTTTTCATTTGTTTTGAAAGATAAAGCAACTAACGATCACTATAGAAACATTTATTCATAGTCTGACTTTAAATGAATAGATTCCAACAAAATTTTACAGTAATCCAAGGACTTTTTGCCATTGACTTAATACCTTTGCTCAGGTTTCACATAGTGATAAATTTTTAAGCTTGCACATTTTAAAATAACATTAGTTGTTTCATTCAATGTTATACTGACTGTAAAATGATTTTTATTTAACTATTCATCTTCAGAGACAAACAAATATTGTATAATCTTAATAACCAGGAAAATTTTTAGGCATCAGACAAATTACTATTTAAATTAGTCATAAGAGTTAGTCACCAAGGTTTTTTTTTTTTTAAGGCGCGGACAGGGCCGGCTCTTGTAGTTCTGTCGCTCTAGGCGATATTGACAAGTGCCCCTCTCCCCCCATTAAATAATAATAATAATAATAAATAAAATGATATTTTAATAAAATAAAAATAATAGTCAAGTGTTTACAATTAAAGGGAGTTTCTAGTTAAATTCCAAACTGGGTTTTGCATATCCAAGCACTGGTACACTTTTTAAATTATATTTCTATTAACATTTAATAGTGCATTTTAAGGCACTGAAACAGATATCAATATTTTCAAATGATTTTTAAATCGTGCAATTTGCCGCCTCTAAAAGTAAATTGAATTTCTAGTTCAACTCCGAACTATGTTTTGCACGTCTAAGCAATGATACACACTCTAATTATTATTATTATTATTTTCTTTTTTTGCCACGAAACAGTGAATCTTACAGCGCTGAAACAGATTCATACTTTTAAAAAATTTCAATTTCGAAATGTGCCGCCCCTAAAATTTGCCGCCCTAGGCGGCCGCCTACCCCAAGAGCCGGGCCTGACCGCGGGTGTCCTGGCGGGACTTGTATCATGTTTATCTTTATTTTAAAAATAAAAATTAAACTGAGCTGAGGTTCTGACTGAAATAAGAACAAAGTATTTTTAGTGTATTACTTTGTGTAGCAGTGTATACATATTGTATCGTTAGTTTTATTTTCTCTCTTTTCTTAGCAGTATTTCAGCAAAAAATGTGTTTTAATTGCACAAGAAATATAGTTATTGGGTTAAAAATAAAGACCGCGTGTAAAATCGTAGCAAACGAAAAAAAATTTTTGTTTTCCCAAACTAAAAGGCTTTTTCTTGCATCTTATGACACATTAAAAAAAATCGGCCACCTTTAAAAAGAATAACTATTTCACTCGAGTATCGAACCAAACTTATTTCGAACCGGTTCTTAATTCCTTTCAAAAAGCAAAAAAGATAATTTTCCCGACAATTTACTAATGTTAATGCTACTTCTTTATCTATCAAGAACGGACATTTTAAGTCTTCAACGTCATAATTTCGATCGTTGACCTTATGACGAAAAAAACTAACGTAGGTTGAACGGCACAGGGTGATGGGCATCAGTAAGTTCCTATTTGGATGCGTAAATTGTTGAGCTAAACTCTCAGAAGCAATTTAAAATCAAGTGAGCTATTTTTAGCGATTAAAATCTCAATGGAAGAAAGCATTTTGAAAGATACCTCCTCCAAAGCCATTGCAAAACAATGTTTTCTTAGATATGATTCCATTCAGATAAAGGTTGAATACTGTATGTAGCAAATCACTAACTGATCACAACCCCGTGATCACACTCACCGTTATCTCTTCCAGTTTGATAATTTTTTTTTTCTTTTTTTTGCTTCCATATATGCTTTCTTTTTTTTTTTTAAACATAGTTGACGTTTGATTTTTTCGAACCTCTGATTTGTGAACACTTCAGGTTTGGAAAGCTTACCAGCTTCAAAATGTGGTTTATTGAAACAATGCTATATAATTTCATGAATTCCCAATTTAATGAACACTTTTCGTCATTCGAGCCTCAACTGTACTTGGAGCTGGTTAAAATCGAGTTTAGTTTGAACTTATTTATTAACATAACTTAGGCTCTAGGAATTGGTTTTGAAACACGTAAGACTAATAACATGTAAAGCTTTTATCTTCGTACGGTTAAAATTAATTCACTTTTTTTTTGGAAACAAAATAATGACCATCTTATAAAACAGTAACTTGTTGGAGAGAAAATTGTGATAGGCAATTATTACTTTCAAAGTCTAGCCAAAAATTTATTTCTTAATAAAGTGATTATTATAGCCAACCCCTTTCCATAATAATATTTGGGCTACTTTTGCGTAATAAATAGAAAAAATACAAAATCGATGGTCCGGAAAAAAATCATTTGTTTGTATAAAGCATATTTTTATTACAGTTTCAGAAAAATAAATATGCAATTGCGGGACCCTTCAACCGTGCGGATGAGACCAAGGAGGGGGGGGGGGGGGGAGGTAGCAATGCATTTTCTCTTTCGTTAATATTATCTTATCGAGATTTACATATACAATTCATGAAATTTGAAAGAAAATGTAATTATTGAGGGTAACCTGTGTATTCTGAAAGTACTGGTATGGTGTTTCCTCACATATACATAACCATTGAGCATTCTACATCAACAGAATTGAAGTTTTCTAGTTCGGTTTATTTATTTTTTTAAATATTTATAATTTGGAATTTAAACAACGAATTCAGTTTGTCAGCTATCATGTTTTTTTTTTTTTTTTTTTTTTTTTTTACGAAACAAGTTTTTATTTTTTATGTTCAACAGTGTCCGCTTATTTCCGATTGATTATATTTACGATGCAATAAAACTAAAAAGGTTTCAAAACACCATTCATTGAACAGCTTCAAACACTCAGTAAGTCTAAGCCTGTACAAAATTTGAATGAGATCATAATTTTATCTCTCCTGATAAAAGTGAGTAGATCTGATCTTATGAATTTTTGTGACATGAAAAACAATAAGCCTTTTTATTTTCACTTTTATGTTTTCTATAAATGGCTTTAGTTCTGTATCTTTTTCTGCGATTCCCCATTACTAAAAAAATTGTTCGCAGGAGACCTTTTTATAGATATTTTAAGCCGATTAAATGAAAATTGACTTTTTTCTACTTTCATTTTGAAAAATCCTCTAATTTAATGAAATATCTACATTTGTATGTTGTTCTTTCTTTTCTTAGACTGCACGAAATTGAAGGTAAAAAACAATTTCTTCTTCAGTGTCGAGATGGGGAGGTAATATTGCAGCAAATTCCAAAATTTACTCAAGAAATGTCAAATGATTTCTTTAGACAAATGCTTTTGTCCAGGCACGGATCTGCGTACCCGCAGACCCCGCAGTGCGCGGGTGGCCACGTCCTTAAGGCGTTCCAACGGCCCAAGAAATTGAAAAAAAAAAAAAAAACAGTAGCTTCAAAACTTATAAAAGTTGCAAATATACACTACTGGCCTCTGGGGAGGGCGCCCTACAGATTGTTTCGGGGGGGGGGGAGCAAAAATTATAATTCCGGGCCTGCTTGTCTTTCCTTTTGTATCAATGCTGTAACTATTTCATGCTTTACGTACATAAAATGTTAAGATGCAATTTTCAAGTATCTTTTCAAAATATTACTACACATTTTATAAAAGTCGTACGCATTTTGTTTTGTTTTTTTTGTTTTTTCACTTCGTTTTAGCTGAGTGCACTAGCATAGATCAAAAAAGTCGGTTCATTGTTTGAAGGTATTTGTAAACCGCGATATGAAAAAAGCGGATAATTGCAAATAGAACTTTCAACTTCAACCCTCTTCTAAACAAGAGGAAAACTGGGCGTTTCAAAGTAGTATTGATGAACTGCTGGTTGCTATGTAAACGGCTATTATCGGAAATACCAATTATTCATCAACCATGGGTGCAACAACGGACTGACTATGTTTTCAAACATTTAGCAGTTAAAAACAATACATAAAAAAATAGCTACTTCTGTCTACAGTAGTTCTGTAGTAACCGAGAGTACCGTAGAAGGTTCTGCACATTTTCCGCACATGGAAAGGAAGTAGTGGAAAAAAAAAATACATTTTGTAATAAATGTATGAGGAAAATAGTGTATAGACGTTATTGATGTATTTATGCAGTAGAGCATATGAAGAGTATGGGGGAAAAAAAGACAAATTGTTAGTCTTTCCAGTGTCCTTGAAAATCATTTTTTGAAGTTCAAAACCCCTGCTTTTCTTGATTTTACAGTAAACTTTTGGACGATTTTTTCACCTTGATCCTTCTCTTACCTGTTTAAATAGAGCAAAAAAAAAAAAAAATTGGACTCAACTACTCAACAAACACTTAAGTGTTGGCATATTGAACTCAACTTGTGCAAAAAAGTGGCATTTTATCTTTCTGCCGTGCCCTCCTTCTACATGAGTTTACCTTTTCCACAGAGGGGGGGGGGGGCACAGTCAACCAAAGAGCCTTTATCTATATCAGGGGTTTAAAATTTGATTTACTCAAGGGCCATATTGTAAATTTTTTGTAGGCCAGAAGGGCATGTAATTCAACACTATTTCAGCTCAGATTATCTAGTTAGCTCAAACCTCAACCCCCCCCCCCCGGATTTTTATCTGACCTGAAGACAATCCTGCACTGTTTACAATCTTAAGAGCTTGCTCTAAAACATAAATCGTATAGCAACTAATCAGAATATATTTGAAGATAAATATTGCAGCTTCAAAAAATGAAAAAAACCTTAAGTTCTACTCGTACGGCTGGATCTTAAGATCGCTAGAGCGTGAATATTGTAGGCAGCCAGTGCCAGATCAAGAGGGAGGGGAGCAAACCGGAACCTTGCCTGATGCGGCAAAACGCACTTTTTTTTTTCATTGAAACACGATACGAAATTTGAAGGAAGATGAGTACGTGCAACAGTTTCACGTTTCTGTACAGCAGGCCCGGATCTATAAATTTCGGCCCCCCTTCCCCCCCTACAACAAAATCTGCAGAGGCCAACTGTGCATATTTGCAAAGTTAATAAGTTTTTTTTTTTTTTCAATTTTTAGGCCGTTGGTTCCCCTTAAGGAAGTGCCTTCTCCCCCCCCCCCCGCACTGCCGAGTCTGTGGTAAGCAGATCCGGGCCTGTTGCACAAGCTCGAAAAAAATCGAAGATCTGGCTCTGCCAATGCTGGAGTCAAATTATGCTAATACTGCAAAGGCTCATTTGAAGTGTGCTGAAGAGCAGCAAGATCAGCGTCTTAAATGAATAGACCAGGAAGAGTCAAAAAACTAGACAAACTAGCAACAGACTAGAACACCATACCACTTCAATCAAGATTAATGAGGACAATAAAACAAAGGGTATTCTCCCCTCATTCTCTCCTCTAAATCTTTATGCGGAATCACTTCACAAAATACTACGCTAAGTTCACGATGATAAATTCTTGGTTTTCTCCACTGCTTTAGTAAAAATGTCTAGTAACATATATCGTACTTATGAACAATTTAGTAAGTAAAAGTTTAACCGTTTCACTATCTATATCTCTGTTTCATCTGCTTATAGAAGATAAAAAATATTTGCAGGTAAATTACTAAGCAATTTAGGGCAGTAGCATTTCGATACTAAACTAGTTTATGAATTACTAAGTCAAGGTTTCTTACGGACTGCACGGATTGTGTTTCATTGTAAATCGTACAAACATAGTACCTTATGTTTTTGTGTAGGTGTGTTTTTCCATTTTGTATTTATAAACTGTAACATTTTTACAAAAAAACAAATCTCGAGTTCAGTTTACGTCAAATATATGAGCCGTCGAGAACAAAAATGGTGTAAGTCAATTTTACTGTAATTTGTATTTGCTTCATCATATATTAGTTTTATCTTATTCTGCTTCATGCGAAAGGGATGTAGATCTAGGTTAAACATTAGCTGATACGATAGTCGTAAAACGCAACAGCAGTACAAATTGTGCAAAAGTAGCTACTAAACCAATTATTCAAAATCGTATTTCATTGACTTTCACCACTTTTGCTCTCAACGGCTCATTGAATATTCCATTCGTCTTCGCACTTGAAAATAGTCATACAATCAATACATGATTTATGTTTATGTATTTCAATGAAAAAATGAAACTGAAGTACTTAAATTTGAAATGTTGCACGAAATTTTAAAAATTTTATATTTCTTGCTCCTTTTCTTTCAGAGCATTAATGACACTGAAAGCAAGAGGAATTTTGCACTTACTTTCACATGTTTACAGCATAAAAATGTTGTTAGAAGCAAAATCTTGATAGCAAAGTCCTCATTAACATATACTTTGTCATGATTCTTCTTCTTCATCATCAATGACAACCAATGGTTCTTCATCATCTTCCGACTCATAATGAACAATTTGTTCTAGTTTTGAATGTAATCGAATTGCTGCATGTATAGCGTAACACAAGAAAGCTCCCACAGCTATGAAAATAAATGACATTACCCCAATTATCCATGGTGCTATAACTCCAGTTGCAAGGAAATATAGGTTGCTTTCAGACATTAAGGCCTTTAGTTCTAATAGTAAACAACTGTCACTCAGGCAAAAAAACTTATCAAAACAACCATGTTTCTTTTGCTATGCCTTGTTCGACGTGATAATCTTTCCTACCTTTGAAAAACGAATGATTACTTTTCAAGCTTATCAGTTGCAAGATATGATTATTATCTGATGGCGTTGTGCATGATTTGAAAGAGTGACCGACGTATTAAACCACATCCTTTTTATAACTTTTATTCAGCTAAAATGATCAAACACCTGAGACGAAGATTAAATGCTTCTCATAGGTTGAAGAAAGCTTCGGTTGGCGGTTTTGGCTTCTGGCGTGTGGACAGGGTTGACGGTGAACAAGGCGGTCAAAGTTTTCAAGTTCTGTTTATTTATTTATTTTATTTTACAGAATCTATGGTGTGCCTCTGATAAGCTGAGCTATAAACTTGACAAGGTTTACCTCTTTTGGGGGCAATAGGACATTGTAATTGGTGCTAATTTGAGTTGGGTTACTTTTGTTCCAGCTTTACAAAAGTATCGCAATTCAAATCCGCATTAAAAATGCTTTCTGTTTCACTGAACGCCCCAAAAAGTGGTAACGATTGTCAATGTCGTAGCTCCGTTTAACAGAGCCACACTTTCATCCACCTCTGGCAAGTTGAACTCCGTTGCCTGACTGTAAAACGATTTCGTTTGTTGAAATAGGGGTGATGAAAAACGGCTTAATATCTTGCGGATTTTGTTCGCAGTGTTATTGCCCATTTGGCGAACAATGTAATTCAGGTAAGAAGTAGCAAGTGGTACAGGATTTTCTCATTTTCTCGCCAATAAAAGGGCTTGCAATGGTAGCCCAATTCTGCGCCTAACAGTTCCTCTTCTTACTGATTGTTCTCCATTGAAAGGAATGGACTTGCTCAAGACCATAACTCAACTTCTCAGAGGTGGACAGTATAATCAACTTTACATACATAGAGCATCGCGTACAAAGAGCATGTGCATCCGAATAAACACAGGAAAGATGTACAGCATAAAGAGAAGGAAATAACACTGAATCGAATGGAAATCGAACCCATGGCGTCCAGCATACGAAGCGGAGTTTCAACCACAGAGCAGCGGAGACCTCGTTTTCTCGTGAAGACGTAAAAAAATCAATACAATTATAGACTGATTGAGGAATTTCAATACTCAGATCAATATTAAGTATAAAACCTTCACAGATATACTAATATAAAGATGAGAAATATGATGTCCTAATGAAAAGAAACCTACAAAAATTTAAAAAAAAAAAAAAAAACTGTTGACAAATATGGCACAATTATACAGCACTTTTTATGTTCTTTGATACGGTTTTATCTGCCTTTTACTAGTAAAAATACCCTTTCATAGCTTCATCCTTTTCACAAAATTTCTATAGAACGGATAGAGGAAGCAAAAGGATTGTGAGATAAACGACATGTCAGACATGGCCTTGGTTCCTATGATTCGCTGGTCCAAGGGTGATCCACTGCATAATTTCAAGTGACTCACTTCAGTTGGAAAATACAGGGTTAAAGTAGATAGATGATCAAACAAGCTTTGTGCTACATTATAAAGTGAAAAGCCAACGTAAATAAAGCACAAATTCTCAGGAAATACAGCAAGCTATTTCAACGCAACACTAGAGCCGCTTCATCGCTGCAAAAAAACTCACGGCACAACCAGAAAGTCGTGAGAGAACTAAACGTCAACGGATACGGATCATGGTTTAACTTCGGTGGAGAGCGGGAACTCTTTTGCCGGGTGTGAGGGTATAGGGTCATTAATGGAACAGATCATTGTTGGTATGAGGGGAGGAGGAGGATAATATGTAAAAAAAGAGAATCTTTTCAGAGCCAATTGAATATATACAATATTTACAAGCACATGTGAAGTAATTTGACGAGTATGAAAACGAAGGATTAATATGAGCGAATAAATAAGTGCTATTTACAATATATACAGTGAAAATCCAATGGAAGATCAATGCGGGTAGTTGTCCTACCCGCAAGGAGGGTTCGGGAACCGAATCATCTGCCGAAATGGCAGAGAAGAGAGAAGAGAATTAGCCGTCGGAGACAGCAGGGAAGTGCGCCTGGGGCGCTATTTCCCCTTGAGTTGATAAGAAATGAACATTGTGTCCGAACTAAACGTCAACCAATGGGACACCGGCATTTATACCAAATGGGTTAACCAATAGGAATTCACGACAAGAGACGACATCCAACCAATAAGCAAACACCACTTCATCCCCGGGGGCTCACAACAAAGGGGGAGGCGACCAACCAAAAGCCAGGAAACAAAAAGTGGAAGAATACGAACTTTCCAAAGAAGCAAATTATAAAAAATCAGGGCCGGATCTATAAATGTTGGGCCCACCTGCAACAATATCTCTAGGTTCTCTCCCCAGAGGCCAATAGCGTATATTTGCAACGTTAATAAGTCTTAGTGCTAGTTTTTTTTTTTTTTTTTCAATTTCTTGGGCTGATGGGTCCCTTAAGGACGTGCTCCCCCCCCCCCCCGCACTGCGGGCTCTGCGGGTACGCAGATCCAGGCTTGTAATAATTGCTTCCAAATATGAGGTGAAAATGGAGTGCTGGAAAGATCATTGACTAGAGAATGAGAATTTTTCCAAATATAGTAAGCTTTCCAAAAATCGAGGTTATAGACCGAAGAACATTTACAAATAATTTTGGTAGATGAATTATCAAAACAGTGGCCAGAAGTCCAACAATGCTGAGTGATGGAAGAACAAACACACACACACACACACACACAAGTTCTTTATTATATTTAGCATAATTTTCATGCTCTTTCAGACGGTTCCTGAGAACACGTGTAGTCTGATCAACGTAACCAAATCCACACTTGAAGGAGATACTATAAATACCTCAGTTGCTATGGCAATCAATGGGAGGCTTCAAGTTTGTAAACTGAATCTTGTTTACCGGAGAAAAAGCAGTTTCGAAACTCCTTCAAAACCTTTGCAACTTGATGACTGACTTTTGGATAATAAGGCAAAACAATGGTGAAGGTAGCTTTGGAAGCAGAAACCTTGCTAGGATGAGAAGGTTTGATTAGCTTATTATGGATCGAATCAATAATGCTAAAAGGGTAACCACGTTTGAAAGATACAGCTGTAAGATATGAAAGCTACGACTTTCGATCGTGGTTATACTCTGCATTTTTAACACTAGTTTTGAAATTTTACCGGGGGAGAAACCTTCAACGCTCCAACCCCCAATTTCTCCATGACTATTATACTTACGATTAAATTCATGTTGCTGAAACTTAGATCTAGTAATATCTTGCTCCTTAACAAGATACTGAATAAATAATTGTCTCCCTCTCACTATCTGTTGATATATGCGTTTGAAAAAATTAAGAGGCGATCAACTCTCCCCCCCCCCCATTTTTCGACATCGCGACGGTCCTGGCTTAGCCCCTTCCAAACAGGCCCGACAAGAGGCCATGTCAGCGTAATCGGAAGGTAGAGGCCCAGCCCTTATGGGGCCCGATTAAGAATTAGAGTAGTATAAGTTTTATAACTTTTGTGAGTGAGGGGTCCCGGATCTGGATCCGGAATCAATTACAATTAATCGACTGCCGATTATATTTTACCAATTAATCGGTACTTGACCAATTTGCTTATCGGAGCGTAACTATTTTAAAGGCAAGGGTGAATTTCATATTTTGACACTAATTTGTAACATTTGCTTAAAATTTCGTCAGGTTTAAAAGGTCAGGTTACCCTCATAACAAAAGTAAAATGATGTTTTCAAACCTTTGTGTACATTCTTATTTAGCAGTCAACAACCTTTTTTTTTTCTTTTAATTGGAAAAAATAAATAAAGAAAAAAATAATTAAATAAATAAAAAACAACACATACACACAAAACAATATTCCAAAAAAAAAAAAGTTCTTTTTTTTTCTTTTTTTTTTGCACATATTCAAAATGTTCGCTGTTTAATGACCACAGTATTATTCACTTCTACAAATTTGTGCAATCGAAATCAATTACTTATTATACAGTGATATTTCACTTCTATGCACTCTTTTTTAACCGACTTCAAAAAAGGAGGTTATGATTTCGTATTGTGGCTTTTTAACCGACTTCAAAAAAGGAGGCTATGATTTCGTATTGCGGCTTTTTATGTGTGTTTTCGAATTATTCCAACACTATTGGACCGATTTGAAAAAAAAAAAAAAAAAAAAAAAATTGTTTGGAAGGGTATACTTCCCAGATGGTCCCATTGTAATTTGGTCTGGATCTGATAAGGGGTCCTGGAGAAATCCAAGAAACTTTAAATTTCATACGTCATGGTCACGTGGTGTTGCTGTGATCGGTGTATTTTCACACCTAAGGTTTTGGCTTTCTCTTAAACGATATTTAATTCTCGCGGCACATGGATGATTAATTTTCTCATCGCTGCGCCGCATGGTAATTTTTTATTATAGGTGTTACTAATGTATTTATTACTGCGTAGCAAAGCAATAAATTAAATATATTTTGCTACTTTAATAGTTGAATCAATTACCTTAATATTTCATTTACTAATAAATAACTTTATTCAGGCACTAAAATATAAAGTTTTTTATTTAATATTCCAATTTTTAAATATATTTAGTGTTCAATTGAGGGAGAATTGAATACAGAACACCCCTCATCCCCCACGATTTAATTTATATTCTTTAATAATAAACATTATAACTGTGTATGATTTCTGAAGTTTGACCAATATTCTGGATTTACTATTTCACGATGCCGCCAGTTCAATTTGAAATTAGGGTTATATTAATTAGCAGGCTTCAAAAAAAGGAGGAAGTGCTGAACTCGTCGGATTTGTTTTTCCTTTGTACAATGTTCCTTAAATACTCGAAGACACCTGTACCCTGTACCCAGGGGCGTGCACAGGGAGGGGGAGGGACACCTGTTGGCCCGGGCCTGAGCCTGGAGGAGGCCCAATATTTTTGTAACTAACGGTGAAATATAGGGGTAAACAATATGGAGAGGGGCCCGGAAAAGTCATTTGTGACGGGCTCCAAAATTTCTGTGCACGCCCCTGCCTTTACCGATAAAGAAGAGTCCTTTTTTTTTGTTTGAAACAGCATAGTTCCTCGGCGGTCTAATGTTAATCAAGTTCAGGTTCGATGAAATTGATTAAACTCTTCAAATATCATACTCACCATTTAAATCGATTTGTACTTTATTAACTTTGTGTATCGTCTCACTTAGTGAACCGGTTTTTAAGCTTTTTTTTTTTGTTTGTTTGTTTTTAGTGGTGGTTTTGTTTAGGGGTGGTCTAACTTAGGTTCCAAATCTTTGATTTACCCTATTCGTTCTTTAGGGAAAAGTTAAGGATAAAACAATTAATTTCATGCAATTTCCCTCACAAACGATTAAATATATTCTCGATTCAAACTACAGACACTTGGACGATCTCTAAATGCTGCTGTTCTCAGAGTATACCTATTGTTCACAAGAACAAAGAGAGCCTAAATTTTCGTTTTTATGGCTTTAATTTCGGAACTAGGGGGAGAACTCCCCTTTCCTATGCCCTTTCACAAATGCAACAAAAAATTGCATTTTAAGTCTTTCATTTGGAAAAAAATGTCAACGGAAACTAGCTTATTCAGCCCTTATCACTTAACTTTCTTAAAAGCAACTTAAATGAATTTTTTTGGGACTTCAATTAGAAACGATTTTTAATAGGACCCCCTCCCTCCCTAGTTTATATCGTGATGATAGCTTAAAAAGAAGGTTTTTGGAAGAGCTCACGAATTTTCCACCCCTTTCTAAAATATGTATACATATAGTTAAAAATGGAATTTTTAGAGCCTCAAAGGCAAAATATTTCCAGGAAGGAAGGATTCTAAGAACTTTCACCCTTCCTTTAATGTAAGCTAACATTACCTAAAGGTGCATTTTTAGGCTTGACAGCTGAAGAGCAAGAAGAGCACACCTCCTCTTCTAACTTCTTAACGTATAATGACAGAATATTTTGGTTTCTAAGCTTTATTTTCAAAAAGTATTTTGGGGCCAACGCCCGAAACCTGACCTTTCTCCGTACATCATCAAAAATAAACAAAATGCGTTTTTAGTTTCATAATTTTCAAAAATTACTCGGAAATTTAAATTTTGAAACATTTTCGAGGGAGATTCCTAAATCCACCCCTCACCTAATGTCTCCATACCCCGAAAATCGAGTTTTTAAAACTTCATTTTAATAAAATTTCTGGGGAGTTCGGAGTTTGTTCAAAACTTTCGGATGGCCCCTCCCAAAACAATCGGCTGGATCCGCCACTGGTTAAATTAGTGTTTAATTCAGGATTCGGTGGGTTGTCAGTTACGTTATGTAGTTGTTTATAGGAGGCCCCGACTTCAAAAGGTTAATAAAAATTAAGACATCGTATATAATTAGTTAGGTATTTAAAATAATTCATCGTATAGTAATTTAAATCAGTGTTTATTTTATAATTCGGTGTTTAGTTTAGTTGATTTTTGTACTGGAATTGTAAAATAAATTTCATTTCTATGTTTGGGTAGGAAATAGAATGTAAGTGTAATCAGTAATTTTTTGCTGTTTAGTTCCTGGGTATTTTTTTGAAGGCGTTTTTTTTTTATTTAAAAATAATTTATTATTCTTGTTTTTTATTTTAATTCGTGTTTTCTCCGTAGTTTCGGCCAGGGCTGGGGGAAAGCAATGCTGCCATGGGCAGATAAACGGCAGTAACTGCAAATTTTTCGAATTTCATTTTTTTTTTTTTTTTTTTTTTTTTTTGCATTTTTGAAATCTGTATTACTTCAGTTTTATGGTAAAAACATGCTTATTTGGTTGACGTTATAAAAAGGCATTTTTTAAAAAATCAGTGGTAATTATTGGCATTACCTGCTTTTATCGCTACATTGTGCAGGTAATCCGCAGTATGTATTTATACTGCTCTTTACCTGCCTGTAACCGTTGTCCGAAGAATAGAACATAAATAAATGGGAGGTCGTTGTGGTATCTCAAAAAATCCTTTTATTCGGAAAATTTAGAGACAATATTTCAGTACTGCATTTAATAAAATGATACTTATAGTCGCTTCTCCTTTGACGTAGGTAGGTGTACCTGGTCGTATTTTATGAATCGGTAAAATTGGGAAGTCATTTAGTAAATTGGAAATTACCCACTTCTAAAAATTTAACAACTTTGGGGCACCCCTGAGCGCAAGAGATACTTGAAACTATTTTTTATGGAAAATAGTCATAGTACTTTATTTCAAATATAAGTTCGAAGTAAACGCATTGTAATTTTACCGACCTCATACTTAAAAATAAAATATTCTATTCTTCGTATCCGTGTTCTAGAAACAATAAAATAAAATTATTTCTTGCTAATATAAAAGATTAGCTGCATTGCCCGGCGTTGCACGGTCTGTCTCAAAAATTCATTGACCGTTAGAATGATGATTGTTAGTTAGATGAATTCGCACGTATTAATAAATTATGTTCCGAAAATTTCAGAAAAAAATTTAAGTACTTAGACAAAAAGTAATTCTAAAACTATCGTAAATCAACTTAACAAAATCTTGCCAATCTATTTTGTTCCACAAACCCCAAAAGCTATTAGAACTGACAGAAAGTGCAGTTGATATTTAAAAAAAAAAAAAAAAATGAAATCTCTGAATCTATGATACTTTTTTGAATTTTAGAAAAAGTAAAAAATCAGTTTTCCACAAATAACTATGATTACGAAACAGACGATATTTCATTAAGAAAGATCTCTGTTTTACTCATTTTTATTATTATTTTTAAATTTTTCATATTTGTTTTTTATTACTTTTCTTCGCAAAAATATCGTCTGTTACGAATCATAAATTCAACTTTATTTAACTTCAATTCTGTGAACAGAAGCCGCAGAGGATATTATAAAAAAGTCTAGATCAGGCCCGGATCTATAAATTTTCGGCCCCCTGCAAAAACTCAGCAGGGCTCTCTAACTGCCTATTGGATTTCTGCGCCACTAAAAGCCACGGTCCCTTTTAGTAGGGACCCATTTTAGTAGCACCCCCCCCCCCCCCACCACCCAGGGAAGCCTGCTGGCTAAGGGGACTGAGTCATCACTTTGAGGGAAGAAGTTCAGACCTCCTTGAATACGCGAAGTAGAATCTGAGATATTTTTGCATTTGAAGCTGCGTGCTACTCTTTAAACATTTCGAAATGCGAATGTTTTTAATTTTAAAAACATGAGATAAGGATAAAAATCAAAACGATTTTTTATCTCATCGTTTCAAATTCTTGATGAAAGGAAAGAAAGGTTTTTTTGAGCGATTTTTTTTTCCTTTTCTAAGTTTATTTCTTCCTGCTTGTTTATTTTTATTGATATTTCTTTTAATTAAGAAAAAAAAAAAAGAACTATACTTATATAAAATAGCTTTTTTCTTCCTTCTTATGCTCAAAATAAATTCCATGAAACTGCATTTCAGACTATGCATTTCAGTAGCTGAAAACTTAATGTAAAATTAAAAAATGTAGTGAAACAAACAAATAGTAAACTCACTCTTTGAATTTATAAAAAAATAACTTGAGTTTCATTCTTATGGGCATTGTTGAACTCTTCACTTTTTTCAGCTTTCTTTATTAATCTTCCCCCTCCCCCCCCCCCCCATTAAGAACGTTGTAATTTCAAAAGGAGTCTTTAGACACCTATATTAATTGCTTGCAGTAAAATTTAACAAAAAAGAAAAAAAATGTATTAAAGAAAAAAATAATAACGATAATTATTTGAGTAGTCTAAAAAAAAAAATTGTACAGAATTCAATCATAAGTTGTTTTTTTTTTACAAAACTTATGATTTTGTATAAATTTCTTTCCCAAAGATAAATAACTTGGAAGCATAATTGAAGAATAAATAGAGAAAAAGTGGTTTTAATTCGCCTTTTTTTTTTCTTCATGAAATATTCCAGGTCTTTTCAAAAATATATGTATTCCAAAAATAGCTTTAATGAACACAAAACAAATATAATCACTTCTTACAACTATCTCCAAATAATCTACTTATTAGTTCTAAATAATGTGCTTCAATGACTATGTACCTAGACTAATTGGGATATTTTCCCTTAAGAAAAGGAGGATAAACATCTTAATCATAATTACTTTCCTGTTCTATGACAGGACCAATAAGATAGGATATTTAAAACTTGATTCATTTTATCGTATTACAGAAATTAAAGTATAAATAAAAACAGAAACTTGATAATGAGAAAAACATTTTATTCACAAATAAAAACTAAAACATCAGTTACAAAACATCAAGCTCAACAGAGTCTCAATTCTATTACATAATTCTTGCAAAACAAATACAAAATATACTCTTAACACTTGAAGTGGCAAGAGGAAACCCATTTGTTTTTAAAGGACAAGAAAACCAACCAAATTAACACTTTTCAGCACCTTAAGTAAGATTATAATTCCATGGTTTGGACTACTTTCAGCTTAGCAACAGTATTAATGTAAGTTAAAATTTGGGGGAAAAGCAAAATATTTTTTCAAAGTATACCGTAACACAAACTTCTTGAACACGATGTTCTCTCCCTCCTCTTGATATACAAACATCGCTCAGTATTGAGACATATATTGACGTGCATTAATTTAAGTTTCAGGAAAATTAATTTCTTTACCTGTTTTATTTCTTTCCTCTCTTTAAGTGAAGAATAGAAACTGCTTCCTTTTTCTTTTTGAATTAGAGAATGTACTCATCGATTGCTTTGCTATTAAGAGAAAAGAAAACCAGACATGAAAAAAGTTCCTCATATTTTTTGTGATACGTTTCTACGAATGTTTCATGTAAACAGAATAATTACTAATAAAATTGAAAACCAATGGTAATTTACAATGAAAATGATAGTACAGAATCTTAAAAAAGTGCAGGTGTTATTTTTCTTCTTTTCAGAATTTTTTTTCATTCAAATTTAAGCTTCTAGTTTAGATCTTTTACGAGAATCAGAATTTGAAGTATTACTATATCAGTTAGTGTTTTTAGTTTTCTTTTTTCTTCAGTCTTTTCTTTACCTGTTACTTTATTAGCGGCTTTGTTTATTTTCCTTTGGTGCATATCATTTTTAAGTTGACAATAATTACTAAGTAATGTATTTGTGGATGATCTCATTATTTTAAGAATGAGTTTTTCGAAGTTATAGCGCCACAGCTACATATAGGGAAAGCCCACATATCTTTACCAATTAATGTGTCTTCCATTATTTTCATTACCAAGTTTTGTTGGTTTATAACTTTCAAAAATTGAAGTTCGTACTTCTGAGTGATTAAATTTTTTGTCACTATATATAAACACGAAGGACAACATTTGTAACCAAACCAACAACTATTATTTTTTCTTTTGTTAAAATTTGAAAATGGAACAAGTTTATTTAATGTTTTCTTGTTGATTATAAAATGAATTGGGGTTTTTGTGAATAATAAGACATTACCTCCGTTTTATTCCGTGCAATATTCAAAACAAAAAAATCTAAAAGACGAAACTAAGCAAAGAAATTTTCAGACATCTTAGTTTGAACAAAATGGCAATTTAAAGAGTTAAAGCTTAAAATTGTATTCTCAACTACAATTTTAAATTACATAGCTAAATTATTTACCCTTGTATTTTTTGTCACAACTAGGTTTTCTCTTGGTACTGCTTTAATCCATTTTTGAAGTAGTTCCTCATTTTTCAAGCTGAAGACAGCCTCTGTTTTCGTGATTGTAGTTTCCTTTACACTTAGGGACGCAGCAAGTGTTAGGCCTCTCTCAATAAATTACATGAAACTATTAATAGAAGAAAAGTATTTTACCTACATCAAAAGTTTAGATTTTTTAAAATGTAGCTTAATAATTAAATAAGAACAATTTTCGTAGTTTAGATGGAATGTAAATGTCTATGACTTTACTCTTAGTTATTCTTGTTTTTTTTTTTTTTTTTTTTAAAGTAAACCACATGATTTTGAATTGAAACTATAAAATGCCCAAAACAATATCTTAAACTTCGTTTGTTTATTACATTAATATGTGCATACATGAGTAGAACTGTGGAATGTAAAAAAAAATACAAATAATTTTAACTAAAAAGTTATGCTGCGTCAAAAAATCTTTCACAGATAATTGCGGTCATCGCCTCATATCAAAAGAAGAGTTATAATACTATAGCTATGTACGATAACTTAATACAAAAAAGAAAATTAAAAAATCTAAACGTTCTAGTTAAAAAAAAGAGAGGGAAAAATTCAAAAATTAAACAACCTTAACGTTTAATTTTTGTAAATTAATACATATGACTTTAGAAGTCTCATGTAATCTCATTTCTGAAACAGCTTAACTACGTTTGGAGAAAGGTAATTCTAAATTCTAATTTAAACATTGTTAAAATTGACTACATTAAAAAAAAGCATTTGTAACATAAATACGATTTTATTTTTCTGCACTGAAAGTAAGAATTGATGAGAGAACTTGCTTCGTTTCTATTGTACAAACACAACATATACAATGAATAATTAATTGAAAAATAATAAACTGTGCATGAATTTCATATAAGAAAAATCATAACCGCAGTTATATTTCAGAACAAGAATAAAAACAATAAAGTAATTTAAGACAACGAGCTATACATTAGGCTTATTACCAATCGTAGTAAACGTTCGTTAACACTATGATTTTTCGTCAGCAGTTTAAATAAACATAAGATAAAATGAAAAAATATTTTCACTCACTTTGAATTAAATTGTTGCCTTGAAGATTTGCTGTCGTAATTTCGATTATTTCATGCAAAAAACACGATTATATTTCATCCATCTTACTGACCACGAGCGCATTTCGAGCAGATATTTTGGCGGCTCTCTTTATTGAAAAGCACGATTGTGATATGCATATATAAGCGACGCCGTTTTTCTTAGAACTCGGCAGAGATATCAAATTACCTTATAGTTTAAACAAAACTGAGGAAACTCAGCATTCAAAATTCGAGTACACAAAACATCTCGGATCTGCACTTAATGACATTTTGAAAAGGTTCTGGAAAACCTAAAACGTCAAGAATAAAAAAAAACATAGAACGTATGCAGAATAGTAAAAAAGGATAATAAATTTGACTACTCGGTTGGTTCTCTATGTTACATTAAGACTCCGAATTTTAACTTGGGAATGTCTCGTAAGCTAAGAGCCAAATACGAAGGTCCCTTTTGAGTAATCGATCGATTTTCAAAAGTCAACTACAGAGTGCGTCATGTCGAAAATCCAAAAAAAAAACATTGAACGTTCATGTTAACAGAATGAGTCCATATACTCAGCGTTTCAGCCACCTATACTTGGTAAACACTGACCATATCGATAACTCGGTTTTATCAGAAACAGATGACGATGAGAATTTCGCATCAAAACCAAATCAGAGGTACAATTTGCGAACGCGTCATTCGGACTAAAAAAAAAAAAAAAAAACTCTAATAATTCAATTTTTTTTCTCTTCTCCCTTCACATTGACTCAGATTGTGCTGAAATATTAGTCTAAATTCAGTTTTGACGAATAGTTGAAGCTAACTAATTATTAAAAAAAAGAAAGAAAGAAAGAGGCTTTTCCAGAAGGGCTCTCCCTGCTTGTTACGCCAAGGTCTACCCAGATGACAATTTCAAAAAAAAAAAAAAAAAAAAAGAGAGAGACACGGATTCTGCCTCTGGTTTTTTTTCTTAGCAGAAGTGCCCACCGTCTACAGAGAGAGAACTTCCGTCCGGTGGAGTCCAGGAAAAATCTTGGTACATGGTCCCTGTTAGTGAAGTCTACGGCGTCCATCTTACTTCAGCGATAGACGAAGCAGCAACCACGACCGACGCAGCCCTGCGCATCACGCATCTGCTCATCACCACTACTACAAAAGACAGGTATTGTCTAAGCGATCCCGAAACTGTGAAACACGTCTGAACCTACCCACTTTCTTAACAAATTAAATAAGAAGGGGTTTGTTGCAGCACTCATCTGTTTTTGTGAAACGCCCAAGTCATCATAACCTCCTTCTGAGAAGCAATATTAAACGCAGTGAATGCTTTGTTTGACAGTCCATTTAACGGTACCTCCATCACTGTTTTTCAAAAACATGATTTTAGTCGATGAAGATAGAGGACAACATTCGTTAATAACCGGCAAACTTCAAAAAGAATGTTAAAACAAACTGCTGTACACAAACTTTATCATTAAAGTTAATTTAAAGTCATATGTGCACTTTTCTTCATTTTTTAAAAAAAATTATTTTTTCCTCAATGGGAGGGGTCTAACCCTTAAAACCCTCCCCTTGGACTTCGCTAACAAAAAAAAAAAAAAAAAAGTGACAGAAACAAGAAAAAACAGCAAAAATAGAATTTATAACATTTAAACAAAACACAATATTTATGACAAAAACGTGAGGTTATAGCGCCTAATTAACTCCTAGGCAAAAAACTGTTATAAACAAAGATTGAACAACCTAAAAATTCGAAATTAAAAATTCCCAACTTGATTCCATTAATTCGCACAAGGGTGGATGATCACAAAAAGTTCCTTCCTTCCAATTCAAAGTTCCATTTTAATTTTTGTTAAAGTGAATGAGGAAAATACAAAACACACACTCATTAGCTCAATTCGGTGTCCTTTTTGAATACGTTAATCGATCAATACTCTCAATCGATAATTTTTTTACTTGGAAATGTGGGGAGAGGCAGTGCCCTTTTTTTGAAAATTAGAGGTTGAACGCTTCCCTCCCACACCGTTTATGAATTATTAATGCATTAAGAATAACTAAATCCTCACAATCTAACTATAAGTATAAAGTTTGATAGAAGTGTGAAGTAGCGAGGGACGACTTGCACCTTGAGTTAGCCCCGTGGTTGCAGGAAAATAGCTTCAATGTTTGCTGCAAAGCTAAGTTAATTTTTAATTACATCATGAGGTTAAAATATTCTTACTGTCTATGGTATATAGGAAAATAGAGAGACTTTAAACAGCGCTTAAAATTTGCAACTCATGGAGGAAACTTTTCTAATTTTTACTAAAGCTATACTCTAGGCCCCCAGATATGCTTATTGTTTTGGAGTAGAAATTTCACGTTCGGTTAGGGACCGAAAGTTTCCGTAAGCGTCAGGATGAAATGACGAAATAGTGCAATATCTTCGTTTTCTACTTGAGTTTCTCATCGTTCAAGCTGCCATCTAGCGAACAGATGTATGAGTATCAATCAATATTAATTATAAAATAAGGTTGCAAAGACCTCTTGATGAAGGTCGTCTTCTTTTTTTCCGCATTCATTCATTCTTCATAATTAAATAAAATATAAATATTTGAAGAATTAAAAAGGTTAAATTTAGCATTTATGGTGGAAAAAAATGAAAAAACAGACTTTCATTTACATACATAATTATTTGCTTTAGTGCAATCTTATAAGGAAAAGAGAAGAAGAATGTATTATTTTTGGTTACACTTGGTGTAAATGGGTGAATAAATAAATTTTCAAATTTAGTAATATATAAACATGATAAAATTCAAATTGCCTATAATTTTTAGTAATAATAAAATTATTCAAAGAGACAAGAATAAAGTAGCATTATTAAACATTTTTTCATTTGGGTTATTCTGAATAAATACATTGCGCATTTGCATGAAATAGAATTAGGATATCTAAGAGCTACGATTCATAAAAAGAGTAATTTAAAATTGGACGACAAATATTGGACGTTATTGGGAATTGGTATTTGTTACATTTGGAGGTTGTAAAATTAATCCTCTGAACAAAAAAATTCATGTAACCTCAACTGATGAAAGTACTCATTAAACTTCGGTAAAAAAATATTTTAGAAATGAATAAAAAAAGTATTGATGGAATTATTTTCTTCTTATTCATTTACTTTTTACAATTAGCATTCCTTATGAATTAATGTCAGGTGAAAAATAACTATGTACAATAGAATAAAAGTTGTTAAACTCATTTGTTGATAATCATATCATTAAAAAGTGAAAAAAGTGCTGAAAAAATGTCAGTTAATTAAAAGTGAGCAACGGAAATTTTTAATTGGAAAAAAAAATTCAAATTCGTTTACAACAAATTTAATGATGAACATATCAGTTAAAAATATGAGTTTCAGTTTTAAATCAAACACAGAAAAAAAGCACTCAAACATTTTAGTCTGCAAGACGCTCTTGTGTGAAACACATTTTCTATATATTCAGTAAATTACCGCCCATTAGCCAGGGCTAAAGCAAAAATACGTGAATCTTCGAGTTGAACCGAACCATTGCTTCGGTCACTCGTCTGGTCTGCTAATTATATATTAGCTACCAGTTTGTTTCGCACTCTTGGCTTCCTTAAGAGGTTTTCCATCTCCAGCTCAGTCACTTTCCTATGCCGGGCTGATGAGTGCTAATAAGCACGAAACTGCAGTCCTCGGCTGGAAATGACTGAGCTGGCGGTGTATTTCACATTTTCTATGTTGAAATTCTGTATGAAAATAGTTTTATTTTAATAATGATAAAGGTTATTAGAAATGACTACTTAACATCAGGGTTTGTGATTTTTTAGTTTTCTTTTTAAATCAAAAAACTCTCGGATTTTTTCATTCAGATTTTTTTTTAAATCTTGAAACATTTATAGATTAGGGCTGGTTGGGGGAAGTGGGTCACTGTGGTAAGTACATGGTGGTAATAAACAACTCTTCAAACTCTCTCAGGACCGTCGCCATAGGGAGGGTGAGGGAGGTGTCTCACCCTCCCAGTGATTTCATCCAGTCGGCAAAATCAGTTCATAAGTCGGCATTTTCAATGTTTCGGAATTTCAAAGTTTTAATTGACAGAAATTAAAAAAAAAGTTATCATATTCATACAAAGTTATACATCTAACCTTTTCATACTTTGCGCAAGAGAAAATAATGAATGGTGTCTCCGTTTACATTCAGTTTTACATTGCTCACACTATGCCGATTGCTTAGTTTGCGACTGCTCATTTTGCCGAGACAATAAGCGTCCAATCAGAAAATTCAGCTAGAGTCGGTATTTTTTCTTTTTCAGTTGATTTTGTATTCTAAATCTTTGAGTAAAGTAGTATGTGGTTTGACCATGTGCACGTTTTCACCTTTTATTGAAAAAGGAAAAACCAAAAAACATGTATATTTTGCGTACTGACGACTATTCATCTCAAAGCCCACCTGAAAGACATAATCAATTCGCCGACTGCTAATTGCACAGTATTCTCAATTTACCGACATATACTTGAACAAAGTATGTTTTGCCGACACTATATCCAGGGATACCCCAAACTTAAATTCTTGGGGAAAATCCTCAATTTTCCGAATGATAAAATACGGATATGCAATGCACACATGAGAAGGGACATTCAGGAATTTTAAAAAATGCAATAATGTCTTAAAACTTGCCGAATAATCAGACAAATTTGGCCGAATAAGGACTTTTATGAAGGCCAGTGGGACCTCCCAATGGGCGCCGCCTTCCTGTACTCAGTCGGCAATTTCAGCTACAATCAGCAATTTTTACTTTTAGAGTGAATTCAAAGTTCACTATATCTTTAATAAAAGTTAAATGGAAGTGCATTTGGATAAATGGAAGTGCACTTTTACATTTTCTCATTTTAACAAATTTACAATGCAAATCATAAGTTCTAATGAGTGTTTATATTGTAAATTTTAAAAAGATAATTCAATCTTATAATATTATTTAGAAATATCTGCGAAGCTATATCACACATTAAGATTACCTGTGAGCAGTCGAGATGTAAGATTCAAATATTTTTTTCAAAAATAGTTATTCAATAAACTGTATAGAAACCCACGGAAAGTCTCAGTTTAAAAACACAACTACATTAAGAAACATGATAGCTTTGGACAGTGCACAGTGGACACATTTATAAAATTGAATCATCAATAAAAAAAATTAGAGCAAAGTGGAGAAATGCATAGGGTGCCGAAATCATAAAAAAATTAAAATAGAGAGAAGGATTTTATTACAACACTAAGTCCCATTGGTATGTATTTTTAAGTGTTTGATTTTGAAACGAACTTCTGAATACACATTCAGCACCGTTTCCCCTTTTTCTAGGCTTACGGGTAAAAACCGAAATAGTATTCTACTCGCAGGGGTTATGCCTATTTGTCGACCACACAAGTTTATTGTGTAACTAAAGCAAGACATTTGTCCGCCAATTGTAATACTCAGAAATGCCGTCGTGGAGACGGCGTGGCGTAATTGCGTGTAGGGGTGATATTAGAAACGTCAGACCTTCAGGGGTCTTTTCTGTTAAAAACCTTTCTCTGGAATCTGGAACTAGGAGCTCGAGGGAAAATTAGAGAAGAGTTGGATCAACTGTTGTTGTGTGCTTAGGACGGTCTGTCCGGCCCCTGCTGTGTGAACTTTCTGCCTGAAGAAGGAAAAAGAAGGTTATTGGCGTTGGAGTCTTGAAGAGATACAAATGCATTGAGTTTGTCCGGCTCCCGAGTTTGGCAGAAGATTTGAGTGACTATCCTGCATAGCTATTTTATTCATTATGGATTTCAAAAGAAAAAAAAAAGACTAGTTAAAGTTTTTGAACTTTATTCTCATGTGATTGAACAATAATTCTCATTGCGGCAAGTAAGGAAAAATCTGAAAAAGCATTTTACTTGAATTTGAGAGAAAAAAAAAAGCTTATTGAAATGCAGCAGAAAAGGTATGATTATTTTAACTAATATTTTCAAAGCATTATTTTAATCTTTCCCCATTTACATAAATATATATATATCTTCCGTTAAATATTGAAAAATAAGAGTTCTAAGTAAGTTGCTGGGATGAAAAATTTTTTGTGAAAAGTTTCAAAAAAGAAAAGAAAAAGAAGGGGGGGGGGAGGGCAAATGAATGGTTTTTTTTTTTTAGCTCTAAAATTTCAGAAGAAAATGCAATTTAAAAATATTATTTAGGAACATTCAAACATGTACAACATCATTAAAATTACCATTTACCAAACCAAAGACAGCTGAAATACGTTTCAAACATTTTTTCAACCAATAGAGAAAAAGAATAGCCAGAGCGTTATAGAATTGCATAACAAGTTTCAATTTAAAAAAAAACCGATAGGTAAATAAACATGATAGCTTCCTAGGGCACACCTGTGCAAAAATAAGGTTAATATGTTTCAAATAGAGGAAAAGATTCAAAATCTTGTCTAGAAAAGTCACACCAGTAACTCTAATGAGTGTTTAAAAAATGAGTTATAAAAAATTAAAGTAAAATAAAAGTTATCAAGAAATTCAGGATTTCTGATATTTAAAAAAAGTAAAAAAAGGTGTCTTATTAGGTATCTTTAAAAAATACCACCTGTATTCAAAATGTTAAACGTTTAACACTTCCTCAAGTTAAAATATAAAAGCTTTAAATTATCTTAGTCTGTAAGTTCAAAATGTTAACAGATTGTTTTAAGGTTGCATAATTTTGTACTTTAAACAATTAAAAACATTAGAGTGAAAATTGAAAATTTCGTCGTGAAAAACTAAAACAGCTAAAATGTTTTTTAAAAAGAAAATCTGGAGGAGGATCTCCTACCTTTTTTTCTTTTAATAAATAAAATGATTTAGGAAAGTAGCTTAGGAGGGAGGACGGAGGAATCGCAGAACCTAACCATTTCCTTTTATCTTATGGTAATGAAATGTAATCTAAGTTGCGTTTTTAGAAACTTACTGCAGGAGGGTCCTATGAAATCAACGAAGATCGTCTGAAACTTCGTTTTTTGGCATTCAATTTCAGAAAGTTGTCGAAAGAGAGAGCCTCTGAACCTCGTTTACCACAAATGGCCTACAATGGCACTTTAAAGATCTCAATTTTCAAAAAAAAATCGTAAATCACTTCGTATCACCTTCTCCTAACATCACCAATAGTCGTTTAACGTTTAAAACTATATGTTTAGAACTACAATTCAAATAACGCTTGGGGAAACACTAGACGATACTCCTTTCTTAAATCGTGTGGTGTAGCAAAGATTCTATTTCGGAAGAGGCCCAGGTTCTTCGGTTCTTACCTCAAGGAGATCATCACATTAATTATTTTTCATTGAATTGCTAAATTGATTTCATTATAGATAATGCTAATTATTTATATCAGCTAATTATTAATTAATAGTTGTTTAAAACACCAATACACTCCTATTTGTTAAGTCTGGTCTGGGTATTTTAAAAAGTGATAAATAACCTCAAAACTTATGCATGAGTTATATTCTTAACTAGAGGATAGAAATGCTGACATGTTTTCTCCTTCAGTATTTCTGAATATGGTGTTTGGGAGCTGACCTGCTAAGTACATTGTAAACGCTATGGTTTGCTAAGTTGGATGAGGGGGAGGAGTGGAAGGTCTTACCTAAAAATGTTTAAAACTTAAGACCCGAAAACCATTTTTGAAAACATTACGGAACTGCTTGGGAATCGGGGGCTCACCCCCGAAAATCTTCCTAAATTAAAAGCCGAAAAACAAGGTTATAGGCTCTCTTAGAAGCGTTATGCCCTCGGTCCTTCTCCCTGGGTGTTGGGCCCCTCCCCTGACTACGCAGGTACCCAAATCCATCAAAGTTGTCTAGAGAATTTTTTTTTCAAGACTTAAGTCCTTAAAATTTTTCCGGGGGGCAGCCCCCAAACATCATTGCAGATTGCGTAAAAATATATTTTTCGAACATCATTCGCAGAAAATTTCCGGGGAGAGTCTATGAAATCCACTCTTTTCCCACAACATTAAAAAATGTCATTCCCCTCTCTTTTCCTTAATATCACCAATAGTGGTGTATGATTGCCTTTCTGGAACTTTAATTTCACGAAATCGCCTAGGGAGTGCCCCTGAGCCCCAGCGGAACCAAACATGACTTACTATTACCTGTTTAAGTCGAAGTTTCGAAAAATTTCCTGAGCCTAAACTCCCCCAAACATCGTCAAAGACTGTCTAAAGTTTCATTTTTAGAATCTTCAGGGGCAGAAATCTCCGAACACCACTTTTTCTAGCTTAACATTACTAGCATGATATAACTCATTTTGCAAACTATCTGATTTGTATACTTAAAATCCCTATTTGTGCGCCATGGAAATGTTCAATCAGAATCAATGTACTCAGAGATACCATAACGAATGATTACCATGAGGGTCCACCTCCCCCCCCCCCAAAAAAATTATGTACAACATAATTAATTCACCATTATATTACAAAACTTTTTGAGTAGAAAATGTTCTAATGTGTTAAATTTTATATGGATAAAGTACGTTTTCTTTTTCTTTTTTTCGAATTTCCCCAGAATGTCTCCTCCAAAATTCGTTGTAATTCCTCACTGCCGTTTTCTCTAGCTAATCTGCCACTGTCCACTGGACATCTGCAAATACCTACCCTCAGTGCCGGATTTAAGGGGAGGAGGAGACGGGGGTTGCCAAGGGCGGCGACTTTTAGGAGGCGGCAAAATCACACTATATTTATGTTTTTTTCGTTGAAACTCAATTTTAAAACCTGAAAGATGGATAAAGGTGGCAGTTTCGATATTTGCCCCGCCTCGGAAAAAAAATGTAGATTTGTCACTGCCTACCCTTTCCCTAAAAGTATCCTTAAATAGCCTAAAACTGTGTTTTTAAAACTTTAATTTCGAAAAACCTTCGGGGAGGGCCCCCAAACCCCCTATCCTTTCCTTCGCGTCAATAAAGATGGCATAAAATCTTTGTTTTTAGAAATTTCTAAGGAAGAACTCCCGAAAACCACCTTTTCTAGAAAAAAGCATATTGACTCCAGCGAAAAAAAGATGAGAATGAATCCACGGTCCTCTTGCTTCTTATATAAACCAAAGCATAAAATCATGTTTTTAGTATGCCAATTTCAGAAATTTTTCGGAGGACAGCAGTCTATCTTGCCTTTAATCGAAATTAATGCATCCCCTTAGTAGCACGTCTACAATTGCATGTTCCAGACTGCAATATGTAACGAATTCTGGTCAGAGACCCTGAATTTATATATATATATATATATATATATATATATATATATATATATATATATATATATATATATATATATATATATATATATATATATATATATATATATATATATATGTGTGTGTGTGTGTGTGTGTGTGTGTACGTATGTATCTGTCGGGTCGGCAAAATGTTAGGAGTCAGTCGGCAAAATCAGTTTCAACACCCCCCCAAACGAATGTACTTGGCGACGGCTCTGGCCAAACCCCATAATGGTGAACCTACTCTGCTGATCTGACTGGGGGGAAGTGGGGGTTAAGGGTTCACAATGTCCTAATAAAAAAAAAAGTCTAACTCATTTTACTATTTTTAATTGAAATATTAATTAATGTTTGTGCGAAACAAAACTTGAAAAGTTTGATGAAATTCCGTTAAAATCATATTCCGATTTCTGTTGTAGCATTTAAAAGTCCTGAAAAAAGGTGGAGGACGCTAGTTAATGAAATTAAAAGAGTAGGGGAACTACGCCCCTGAAATAACCACTTCTATATGAATATACAGTGCTGAATCACGGGGGAACAAGCGGGGGCCTTTGCCCCAGCTTGTTCCAGCAATCTATTGCTGTTTATTTTTCTTGAAAGTTGATATGCTTTCAATTGAATGAAAATGAACGAGAGCAGCATTTTAAAAAACAGCAATAATCATTTTCCACATCCCTAACTTCTACAAAAATTAACTGTTAAGTCTGTATTCAATTTCTACAAAAGTTCATTGTTAAGTCGCTGATGCTAATATTTTACCACCCTTTATTTATGGCTTTAAACAGTACAACCTCTTTAATCCAAATTAATGCAAGGAGTGGCGCAGTCACGGGAGGGGTTTTGGGGTGAAAAACCCTCCCAGAACTCGGACACTCATTTCCTCTGTACAAATCAAGAGGAAAAAAGCAGTATTTAAACTTTTCCAAGAGGGATAGGATTCAACAAAATATCTTACTGCTTTTAATGATGTGGAAGCAGTCACAAATTAATTTCCAATTCTCAAATACGTATTTCATGATAAGCACCCCTATGTGTATAAACAAGTCTCAAGAGTCGAGTTTAAGTGGTCTCAATAAAGCGTAACAGGATATTGTGGCCACTTAGCACTTCGAACACTGCACAAATCTTTTGTAGGGAATCTGAGAGATGTACCATACCAGATTTTATGTGGCTCTTTCCCAACTCTCATCGAATTTTTAAAACAGTTATTAGCTAGCATTTGACATTCATAAAAACACTGATCTATTTGAAGACACGATTTGAGATGATCTCTCGAAAAAAAAAAAAAACATGCAAGAAATGAATATAAGATTAAAGTGAATCTATGAAAACATACTGTGCTTTTTCCCACTTTCTTTGTTTTAAGGGCATAGTGATATAAATATGAATTATTAATTATTTTTAAGCTAGTGTTCTGAATGAATAACTACTAATCCATAGGAGATTTTTGATTAAGTATATTGAATATTTTCAATTATGAATGAATGCGAAAGATAGTAACAATTTTCGATTTGGAAAACCACTCCCAGAATATTTTTCCGGCTGCGCCACTGAATGCAAGTACTGATTAAACAAAACAGCCCATAAATTGAACTCAGGTACATAAACTACTGTATTGCCGTGTGCAGGTAAATGGAAGTATCTGCAGAAATGAGTTTTTGAGACATTTGAAGAAATGTGTGGTGGATTCAATACTAACAATAGGAAAATGTTGGAATTAGATGTTTTTTTAGCGGAAACCAAGAAAGCGAGCTTGTAGACAATGTATAATAGATAACAAAAATGCAAAAAACTGAAAAATTTGCAGTTACTGCCCTTTTCCTGCATACCGCAGTGTACTTGAATGTATGCCAGCATTATACATTGTTCATTTAGCAAAAAATGCCAGCTATTTGATAGTTTGTCCAGCTTTTCTCATAGACGAATTTGCTTTTATTTCATTTTGCAATTATACCTGAAAATGAACCTTTGACATGTGTAACTCTCAAATTAATCCACTGACCATTTAATTTATTTACCTCAGCAAGAGTAATTTTCTTAGTTCTGCTTCCATCTTTGAACATTTTCAAAAGCCAGATTTCTATCACTTAGATGGAACGCTTGCACCCTTAAATATATTTTTATCAAACCAAGGACACATCTGCAGGATAACCAATTTGTTACTATGCAAGTTGCAGCAAACCAAGTTCTACTTAAACTTAAAACTGTACCATCCTCAGTGGCGACGCCAAAGCAAAAATAGTTAGAGATGCAGTTTTGCGAGGCCCTTTTAATCATAAAATATTCTCAGACAAATAATTGAATTCATGGAATTGATTTTTGTACTAACTATTACCACTTGAGTTCGTAATTCACTTAATTGCTAGGACAAAAACATTTTGTGGCCAGTTGCGCAATCAAAAAGAAATTTTTTTGGTGGTGGGGGGAGGGGGCGGCACATTGAAGGGGAAAAATGACCTGATAGAAAGGGGGGTCCGAAAAATTTTGAAATTTGTAGTTTAAAAAACGCCGTTTTAAGTTTTCTTTGCTGATGTTAGGGTAAAAAAGGTACAGAGGTCTCCGTAGAAATTTCAAGAAATTGAAGCGTTAAAAACGCAATTATAGGCCCTATTTATTGATTTTAGGGTCAGAGACTGTCCCAGATCGATTCTTTTTTTTTTAAATAGGTCAAAATCAATCCCCTACAAATTCTCGAAATTGAAGTTTCAAAAACAGAATTTTAGACAAGGAAGGGAGCTCTTCCCTCGAAAAATTTCGAAAATTATGGTCTTAAAAACTTGAGCAATATTTTATATTCAGGAGCCATTCTGCTTAAACTTTTTGTTAATGTAGTTTAAAAAACCCAATTGCTTATGATATAAAAGAAAGGCAGTATAGGGACCCTTGCCCGAATATTTTCTGAAATTCAAGCCTTCAAAATGCGATTGTAAGGCCATATTTTGTAATACACTGAAGCACCGTTTATACATTTCTCCTTTATACGTTTATATCATTTATCCGTTTTTTAGTTCGGTCCCTGCAGAGTTTAATACATATTAATGTATCCTGATATACGTTTTTTTCACTTGTACGCTTTTTTCATACAGTCCCTTCAGAGACGTATAAACGGCGCTTCGTATTAGGCTCGGAAAATTTTGAAATTCAAGCTACAAAAACGCAATTTTAAGCGATTTTCAATGTTGTTGAGTATTTGGGGGCTTTAAGCTGGAAATATTCTGGCTGGGATCCACAATATAAGACTTGGGAGAAGTACAGTGGTTTCTTGCAAAAAATTTTAAAGATATTTTTTGAACTTGCAAACAGTTTTAATTTATCATGCTCTGTTTGAGGTGGCACTTAAAATTGTTGTTCTTAATTCCCAATGAAATCCATCGGTTTTAAAGAGCGAAACATGCAACTAAAAACAAGTAATTTCATTCGTTAATGGAGTTTTTTTTAACCAAAACAGCAAACAATGCCAAGATATCCTAATCATTACATTACACAAACAAATAAGACTTAATTTAATAGTAGCACGTTAAAACGCCATAATTGAAATTACATTGGACAAGAGCTATTCTCACCTACCAGTCACAGCATGCAGTGTAGCATATAGAACAAAAAAGGTCAGCAACAGCGTATGTAGATTTTAAAGTATACTAGCATACTCTTTTTGCTGCCCTTTTTGTAATTGATATTTCCATAACAAGAGGTTAAATTGATGGAGTAGTTTTTTGTTGTGTTACTTCACATTCAAAAAAAAAAAAAAAGATGCTGTCTTGAAAATAAAAAAGGACTATACACAAAATAACATAAATGACGAACAGTACTAAAAATTCTAACTACTACTTTAAACTGAAAAGCAAAATTTTTTTTAAAAACCTTCATCGATTCTCAATTAAATAAGAGCTTCTTTCTTAGTGATAGCATAACTATGTATTTACTTTCTTTACCGACTTTTAAGAAAAGCTACGCTGTCAGTATTACGTCGCAGAAATTTTGTCAATTTTCTCTTTATGGAGCAGCGTAAACACTAATAAATGAGTGCATACACTGAGTTTTTCCACTCAAAAATTCCATCATTTTTTTCCAAACAAATATGAGCAATAAAATCTTCTTGATTCGAAAATAATAATAAACGATCGCATCATTACAAACTTCTCTATTTTCGAACTCGAACGTGTGAAATTTGTTGATAAATAAGACCGAAAATTTTCAGCCAATGAACATCATCCTTTGCGAATGTCCCAAACACGTGACCTATCTGCCCAGCTAAATTTCTTGGGCTGCTTGCGCTCTGTCCCGAGTGGCTCGGGCCACTACTCTGGACAGCACTTGGGACATTCGGGTTCTTCGAGCTGCTACTCTGGACGCTTTGCGACATGCCCCGAGTGTCACGAGTGCCTCGTGCCGTTACTTTGAACGCACCCTTTGTTTCCCAGTCTGTTGCCTCAGCAATAACTTTCCCCTTTACCTCTGGAATATTCCCACTATCTAACACACAGCTGATGCCCACCTCCTTTTTACTAACTTCCCCCTTTCCCTCTGGAGTGTTTACCCCATCTACACTCCTACAGCCTAATGCTAACTCACCCTCCAAAGTAAGCATCCTAACTCTGATTTCTGAGAGTTCAATACAGTGCAAATGAAATCCTTCTCAGACTCATCCTTCCCCTTAAACAAGCAGAACATCTGACATAGGTCACAAGAAATCCACTTGTCCCCTTTACCACTTTTAACCTCCTTCATTATGCATATAACCCCCATTCTAGCTCAAAATGATACACTTAAAAGTCAGTACAAAAATGCAAAATTGAAGAATTAAAACTAATTATTAGAATTAGAAAGCATTGGAAGTAAAAGGTACAAAAATAACAAAATCCTAAGATAAGCAGTAAATTAAAATAAACAAGTTACACACTTAACAGAGCACTCAGGCTTAACAACAAGAATTCAGCACATTTTAGGCTTAGCTACAAAGAATAGAAAAACACTTTAAGAAAGCAAGTAAATCAAAAAAAAAAAAAAAAGACTTAAAAGCACAAAAATACTTAATTATATGATAAAATACAATAAAAATACTGAAATTAAAGCAGTAAAATAAACAATTACAGTAAAAAATCACTTATCTCAGGAGCAGCAAAATATCACCCCAGCAACACTAGCGCCCTCTATCGGCGAACTTCTAGGAAACAGTGGTACCACTACTTCCTATTATTATATGTTTTATACTTTTTAGAAGAAAAGATCTTAAAATTTGGCAGTTTTCTATGTTTATCAGCTTAGAGTCGACAAAAGTTCTGAAATAGATTTAATTGGGGTGAATAAGGCAATTGTTATAACTTGATTATGAAGCAGTTTGAACTAATGAACCTTTCAGCTTACTCTTAAAATTAGGATTAGTTCTCTAAATATTCAATAAATTCGTAAGATTCATAAATACGTTACAACATTTGGATAAGATGCGACTTTGTTTTACGCTTTGCTTAATCAGGGGTGCCCCTCATCCTAAAGGGAAAGAGCACCCCCCCCCTAAATGTCTCGAAGTCCCCCCCTGATCAAGAGCTTCCCAAAATTGAGAAAAATACAACTAAAAACAACCCCCCAAAAAATTTCAATGGATCAGCCTGCGGCATGACCCCTTCCCCTCCCTTGGTGGGCACCCCTGGCTTAATGATAAGGTTTCCATCATCATGTATATTTTCAGTGTAAAATATTATGTTAAATAATTACTTTACTTAAATATATTGGCCATGGTGTATATGAAAAAATGCAATTTTTATATACATTTTTTTCTGAATTGTAATTTTGGAATAAAAACAATATTGCAAAAGTCTTAAAATCTGTTACACACACACAAAGAGTAATCTATGTAGTTTAGCCAGTTGAAGTTAAGATTATATAATGCAGTGCAGTTAAATTTAGAGCAATACATTCTAAAAATTCAAATTTAATTAATAAAAATTAAATCAACTAATTTTAATCAATGATTTTGTTAAAACAAATTCTTGATTCAAATCAACGGGTTTTTTTTCTAAATTACTTAATTTAAATCATGATTTTAATCATAACTTAAATCAAGCTGATTTAAATCAACGAACACTGCTAAGTAAGATTGTCAAGCAGTTAAGAACAGGGCCGGATTAACCATAGAGCAGAAGTAGCAAATGCTACGGGCCCCGCGCTTCTGGGGGCCCCGCGCGGTAAGAAAAAATTCCAAAAAAAAAAGAAAACTACTTTCCGTACTTTAACCCGTTTAAATTTCTCTCTACCTTTCTCTTTTTATTTATATTTAGCTTTTCTAAATGCTCATGTAAATTAAAAATCTTATTTTTTCGATAGATTGCTTTCCAGAAATTTTTCCCAATTGTAATCCTAAAAACGTAATTTTAGTTGATCTTTCTTAGTGGAAGGTGAAAAAGCTCTGTTGGGTCAGAAAAGTTTCAAAACTGACCTAAAAATTACAATTTTAAGCAAAGTTTGGAGAACGGAGAATTGGGTATTATCTGGATTTTTTTTTTCTTTTTTCAAAATGAAGGTATCTTAGGAAATTTAAGGGAGAGTTAGGGTCCTAAAACTTTCAGCTATTCAGGCCTTAAAAAAAGAATAGAAAAAGAAAAGAAAGAAAGTTTTGGTTGTTTCATAACAATAGAGGAAAGGGAAAGAGGTTCTTTCCTGAAATTGTGCTCAAAACTGAAGTCAATTTCAGGCTATCTTTGGGAGGAAAGGGTTTGAGGGATCAACCCATGGTATAGTTGAAAACAAAATTTCAAGCTATGTGGGAAGATTAGAGAAAGGGATGAGGGTCTGAACTCCCCCAGAAATAATTCTGACTTCAAGTTTCAAACCGTGGTTTTAAATTATCACTGGAGACGTTATTGGGGGGGGGGGGGTGATACGGGTTTGCTTCGCAAAATGTTAGAAACTGAAATCTTCAAAACGCAGGCTTTCTTTCGTTCTAACTTGAGGTAAAGAGTGATGCTTTGGAGCCTTTTCCCCCGAATATTGAGAAGCTATGGAAGTGGTGGGTATTCTCCTTTTGAATTTTTTTGAAATTAAAAAAAAAAAAATTAAGGGCTTTCTCCAGAATTTTTCGGAATTTAGGCTCTAAAAACTCAAATTTAAGCAATTTTTGTTGATAGCAGGATAAGGAGGATGATGAAATTCTTAAAGCACAAATCCTAAAACCACATTTTAAGGCTCTCTTTGGTAATGTTAGACAAGAGAGGGAAAAGGGTTACCATCCAGAAATTGTTTAAAAGTGCTTTTTTCTTGAAGCTTTCGAAATTGAGTACTGGAAAGGTAATTATTAGTCATCCTAAACTCTTTTTGGTTACTTAACTTAATGTCAATTTATCACCCTCAAAATTTTACGCCCGTGACACGACCCGTAGATCCGGCACTGTAAACAACAATGAGCAAAATTAAGAGATCATGGTAGAAGAAAAGAAAAAGATTCTGAGACTTCACACTTATGCTGAGCAAAATAAATGAATTGTTAAGAGAATATTATTTTTTGATGAACTAAAATAATTATGTGTAGGAGAAAGACTTTAAATATCGTTTTAAAATTTTTTCCTCTGAGTGGGAAGGAACTAAAAAGCTGCCACTCATGCCCCGAACCTAACCCCTTTCTTTTGCATCACCAAAGGTAGCCGAAAACATTTTTTATTCGAACTTGAAATTCAGAAAAATTCAGGAAGAAAATTGTTTAACATATTCGAAAACCCGCTGAGACTGCTTTCAGGAACTTCAGTTTCGAAAAATTTCCATGGGTGTAATCTCGAGCCCGATCCCGTCCTATAACGTCTTCTAATAAAATGGCCTACAAATGCGTATTTTGGACTATAATTTCGAAAAACTTTAATGGGAGTATACTTCTCCCCCTCCAACCCAGCCGTAGGTGGGGTTTGGTCTTTGGGGGACCAGGCCCGTCCCTAGACCGGTCCCAAACCCGGGTAAATGGGGAGGGTTTTGCGATGGTGTAGCATCCACGCATGTAAAACTACCACTCTTTACTTACGCTTGAGCAGATTTGTATCTGCCCAGTGGCTATCGAGTGGAACAGTGAGTAGGCAATGGGCGCCACCGGAGTCAGGTCTGTACCTGGGTCCACGGTGTCTAGAGTCGTAAGTGGTTGGATTTCGTTCCCGTAAGGGTTTAGGGGGCCCCGGCAGAAAGGTCAGTACTCTGGAAGCCCACGATGGCATAGCAGAGCGGGGTTCCTTATTGTGTACCTCTCCCCCTCCAACATTGTTAACAATGGTCCAAAACGTACTTTTAAGACTTAAACTTCGAAAATTTTCCGGGTTGCCTCGGAGGTGCCTGAACCCCATCCCATACCGAAACGTAACCCGCGATGGCCTATCTATCACGTTTTCAACAACTTCACTTTCGAGAAATTTCCAGGGTATGGCTTTCGCGAACTCCGCCCCAAAATCACCAAAGAACGTTAAAAAAAAAAAACACCATTTCAGAGTGTACAATTTCAAGAATTTTTGCTTAAAATTGTGTTTTTAGATTAATAACAGATAATAAATTCAAATTTTCCAATGGGACCTCCTTGAACATCACTCTTTCCTCTCTCTACAACATTATTAAGGATAATCTACAGTTTTATTTAAGAGACTTCAATTTTAAAAAACAGCCTAAAAAGTCGCTGTGAACCCAAATTTTTTCCTTTGATCTTACCTAAAATAGGATGCAATCGCATTCTTTGACTATAGTTTCTCCAAATAATGGCATCAGAATCTTCTCTTCCTAATATGATCAGGGGTCGTTAGAATTGAGTTTTTAGAACTGAAATATCAAAAAATTTCCGGGGGTAACCCCCGGACCCCCTTTCTTTTATATCGTCCAAAAATTGCGTTTTTGAAATTAAAGTTAAAGACATGTAATAAAGGGAAGACGAGGGGCAATATAAGGGGATCATAACCATCGTAAAGCTCTAAAACTATATCCACATTTATGTATTCATGCATGTTATAAGTACACCTCCCGTCTCCATGAAGAAGTGCTATATTGTTTACTATATCACTCGAAAACGATCCCAGGTCAAAATTTGTGCTAGTACTAGCAACAAAAATATGCTAGTTTTTGCTATTTTGTGCTATGTTTGCTAGATATTCCTACTATGATATGCTTTTTTATGCTAGCAAGCATCACAAGCTAGAGAGCTAGCTTACACAATAATAGCTTGGCAAGCTATATACAAGCATCTTATGCTAATTAGCAGTTCCAGCTTGTTCGAAAGCATGTAGTGGTAGGTACCTTCATAAGCTATTTTATGCTTTTTTATGCTAGCTAGCATGATTTGCTATGCAGCTAGCTTTCATAGTAATAGCATGGCAAGCTATGTACAAGCGTCATATGCTAATTTGCTGGGCAAGCTTGTACGAGAGCATGTAGTGGTAGGTACCTTGATAAGCTATTTTATGCTTTTTTATGCTAGCTAGCATGATTTGCTATGAAGCTAGCTTTCATAGTAATAGCATGTCAAGCTATGTACAAGCATCATATGCTAATTAGCTGGGCAAGCTTGTACGAGAGCATGTAGTGGTAGGAACCTTGATAAGCTATTTTATTCCTTTTTATGCTAGCTAGCATGAGTTGCTATGTAGCTAGCTTACATAGTAATAGCATGGCAAGCTATGTACAAGCATCATATGCTAATTAGCGGTGCAAGCTTGTTCGGAAGCATGTAAAGGTAGCAACCTTAATAAGCTATTTTATGCTTTTTTATGCTAGCTAGCATGATTTGCCTTGCAGCTAGCTTACATATTAATAGCATGGCAATCTATGTACAAGCATCATATACTAATTAGCGGCGCAAGCTTGTTCGAAAGAATGTAAAGGTAGCAACCTTAATAAGCTATTTTAAGCTTTTTTATGCTAGTTAGCATTAGTTGCTATGCAGCTAGTTTACATAGTAATGGCATGGTGAGCTTTGCACAAGCATCATATGCTAACTTGCTGTGCAACCTTGTTCGAAGGCATGTAGGGTAGGCACCTTAATACCGTATTACCCGGCATAATCTGTTATGCCGCAAAATTTGCGGGTCACCAGATTTTCAGTAACACTTGCCTGGTCCTTTCCGGCATGCCGGAAAAATCGAGGTTAGGAAAAAAAAATACTATAAAAGATATATGTTCAGATTAAAAATAAATATAAGTTCTATACATATCTTATTAGTATTAATAAACATTTTAATTTTGCAAAAATATTTACTAACACCGTCATTTGTTATTTTAACAAGAAAAATATTATTTAATAAAGAATAATTTTTTAAAAATTAAATTAAAACTAAGTAAGCAAGCATCTAAGCAGCAATTTACCTCCCGCTAAAGAATTTACCATAGCTATTCAATAACTAAAAAATAAACATACCTCTCTAAAAGGAGCCTAAAATGATTTATTTGAAAAAATATATAAACAAGTCGCAGTGACGATTATTGCTTCTGAATTTGATTACTTTATTGGCATATCATTAATCAGTTCATAATGATCTACCATAAATAAGCAGCACATATTATAGGCAATACATTTTTTTTTTCAAGAAGGTTACTTTCGAGATTTATTTATTTTTTTCCTTAAAGTGGTTTGCTTTCTGGTTGGAACTGAATGGGAAATTTACTTTTGTTTTGTTGCAAAATAAACCTCGAATCATACGGCATGCCGGAAAATTCGAATTTCCCAGCATGCTGGTGAACCTTGCTTTTTTTCGGCACGCCGGATAATGAGGGGTAATACGGTAAGCTATTTCATGCTTTTTTATGCTAACTGGCATTATTTGCTATGCAGCTAGCTTACATAGAAATAGCATGCCAATCTATGCAGATGCTAACTTACTATGCAAGCTTGTTCGAGAGCATGTAGTGGTAGGTACTTTAATAAGCTGTTTTATGCTTTTTTATGCTAGCTAGCATGATTTGCTACGCAGCTAGTTTATGTAGTAATAACATGGCAACCTATGTACAAGCATCACATGCTATCTTGCTGTTCAAGCTTGAGAGCATGTAGTGGTAGGTACCTTAATAGGCTATTTTATGCTTTTTTATGCAAGCAAGCATGAGTTGCTATGCAGTTAGCGTACGTAGTAACAGCGTGGCAAGCTATTTACAAGCATCATATGCTAACTTGCTGTGCAAGCTTATTCGAGAGCATGTAGTGGTAGGTACTTTAATAAGTTATTTTATGCTTTTTTATGATAGCTACCATGAGTTGCTGTGCAGCTATCTTACGTAGTAATAGCATGGCAAGCTATGTACAAGCATCATATGCTAACTTGCTGTACAAGTTTGTTCGAGAGCATGCAATGGTAGGTACTTTAATAAGCTATTTTATGCTTTTTTACGTTAGCTAGCATGATGTGCTATGCAGCTAGTTTACATAGAAATAGCATGGCAATCTATGTCGTAGCATCATATGCTAACTTGCTGTGCAAGCTTATTCGAGAGCATGTAGTGGTAGGTACCTTAATAAGCTTTTTTAGGCTAGCTACCATAAGTTGCTATGCAGCTAGCTTAACAAGTAATAGCATGGCAAGCTATGTACAAGTATCATATGCTAACTTGCTGTGCAAGCTTGTTCGAGAGCAAATAGTGGTAGGTACTTTAATAAGCTATTTTATGCTTTTTTTTATGCTAGCTAGCATGAGTTTATATGCAGCTAGCTTACGTAGTAATAGCATGGCAAGCTATGTACTAGCATCATATGCTAGCTAGCTGTGCAAGCTTGTTCGAAAGCATGTAGAGGTTGCAACCTTAATAAGCTACTATATGCTTTTTTATGCTGGCAAACATGAATTGCTATGGAGCTAGCTTGTGTGGTAATAGCATGGCAAGCTAGATTCAAGCATCTCTGTGATTATTAGCTGTTCGATCTGTTTCGAAAGCATATAAAGGTAGAAACCTTAATAAGCTATTATATGTTTTTTTTTTATATTTGCCAACTTAACAAGCTTAGTTGGCCAAAGTTTCTGTAAGCTTTGGGGAAAAAAGCAGCATGACATGCTATTGTATCACTAAGAAATGCTCATTTACATCACAATCTTCTGTAGATCAAGGATAGCCACAGAATCAGACCCGGATCTTCATGCCCACAGGCCCTGTAATGCGGGGCCCTACACCCTAGAGGGGGCACAAAAGCAGGCCCGTTATTTAGGGGGTCAGGAGGGGCAATTGAGCCTCCTCCAACCTCCCCCTTCCGACTTTATGAATTCAATTTATATTTCCAAAATCTGCACATGGTTTGTTGTTTCTCGCTATAATATGCTGAGTATACCCTCCTCGCCCCCCTAGGAAAATTTTGAAATGACCCAGAAAGCAAGAAAGCGTGAAAGAAGGGCAGACCTGACTTTTGGGCAATCAAGAGACAGGTATCAATTGCCCCCCCCCCCCTTCGGCGCTGATTTTGGAAACCACCTAATTTGTATACGTGTGTGTATTTTCTTGTTTTGTCCTATAAAAAGCATTGAGTATATACCCCCCCCCCCCCCTCCCATTTGTAAAACTTTCAAATGACGGACCCAAAGTGGATCTCTTTTTATAATTTAAACTTTTTTACAATTTAAAGGGGGGGGGGGGCATAATCGCGTGAAGGAGCACACTTTTGCGCGGAAAGAACACTTTTAATTGGAGAGTTCGCAAAAAGTACTTTAGGTGCAATAGTATTAACCTTGCGTTACCTTCATGATGGTACTAACCCAAATAAACAGAAATAACTTTCCTACTTTCTTCTTAAAATCAGTCACGAAGTTACTGCAACCGAATTCATGGATAGGTGTAGAAATTTATAGAAACCACATATTTATCTTTATTCTTCTTTTTTAAATTTCCCTCTTTTTGATTTTATATTAATTATTTTCTATTTGGAAGGGAGGGGCAGCAGCCACCCTCTACCCTCTCTGGATACGCCCATGCCGAGTGATATTCAAAATGTATATAGAGTTTACGTAAAATATAAATAGTTCAATTCGGAAATTTCCTCCAGTATATTTAATCTACTAAACGTTATTATCTTTTTTTTTTTTTTCAGTAACACGTTCATCACACAATGCGTTCGTAGTTAAAACTTGCCTTTTAATGTTCATTAACTCATTAAAGTTTCGCTATGCCACACAAATAAATATGAACTGTTTCTGAAAATCGTATGAACTTTGTAATAAAAAAGTTGGAAGGTGACCACAAAATCTTCGAATTTTAGCGTCGGTTACCAAATTCAATTTTTTTTTTTTTTTTTTTTTTTGACGCTGTGTCCCAAATTTTTGTATTAGTACGGAGGGAGTTGGAAATTAGAGTATTGTGCGAGTCCGCCCCTGCTCGTACAAGAATCAGGGGCGGACCCCCCCCCCCCCCCCCGCCGGCCGATATGCCCTCCCGCCAATGCGCCTTCTTTGCCTTCACGTCTAAACACTTTTTTAAAAAAATATTCAAATTTATTTTCTTTTTTGGAGCAACTTCCTTATTATTATTATTATTATTATTATTTGAGCAAACAAACCGTTTTCGACTTCACTTATTATTTTTTTTTCTTTAACCCCCTAATCCTGTGTACTAGCTTCTCCTCCCCCCCCCCCTTTTTTTTCTTTTCTTTACCTTTTTTTTTTTGCTTTTTTTTTGTGCTCTTTGGAGGCACAGGTTGGCGCCCTCTTGTGGTTCTCAGTCCGCCCCTGACAAGAAAATCTTATTGGTGTTATAAGCTAACTCAAATTTTTGGTTAATGTCCAAAAATAGTCCATAAGTAATCATTGCTTACATCATAATAAATTATTATGACCTGTTTGACTTAATTTAGTATTTTTATAAAATATTGTCCTTTGTTATTTAAGATTTTTTATAAAAACCAATAAAAAAATTGCAACTCAGTGCAGTGCAAAGAACTGCTAAGGTAGCAAAAATGATCGCCCTATTTTTATACGAAAATGTTTAAGAAAAAATTATGAATAGTCAGGGGTGCCCAACCCCTTAAGGGCAAGACGCACCCCCCCCCCCAAGAAATATCACGAAGACCCCCCCAAAAGCAAAAGCCTCCCCCCTCATAAAACTTTCAATGGCGCAGTCTGCGCCAACGGTCGAAACGGTTGAGTCCCTATTTGAAAACATGATGGGACTCAATCGTTTAAGAACGCTTGCTGTGGCACCGGTGCCTGTTTTTTTTAACTACGTAAAAATTACAGGGAATTGTCCCAATTGCCTTAACAAAAAACGAAGTTGAAAACACATGCAATTATATTGAAGAAGATACACAATATGTCCCCAAAACTATTTAGAAGTATCCCTGTAGCGATGTGCGTAATACAATGACTCGAGGCGGATACAAACCAGACATGTTTATTAAGCTACGGACGATCACACACTACGCGGGCGGGAACCGCCGACTGTGTAGAGACACAACTGGCACATGCGCAATAGGCACAAGTGTGACGTATGCGACATCTTCCCCTGTAAAAATAAAAAAGCACAGAACATACAATATTACAAGAAACAATTCAAGAGAGTTTATAAGTCCAGTCTATTAGGTGGCCTGACAATGCGGCCCGATTTGATTTGGACAAGTTTGGGAGAAAGTTCGGAGAGTTTTGTTGGTGAGGTGTGTCTTATAGCTGGTGAAGTTACTGGAGGTGGAGGCGATGAATGGACTTCTGCAGGTGACTTGTCGAACTTAAAGTCAACAAAACTTTTATGGGAAACAGGAAGGTCTGCTAATGTTGGGGCTACTTGAATAGTGTTTCGCCGGAATACTTGCTCTCCACTTTTAATAATAGCGGATCTTGGATTAACCATTTTTTCTACCTCTCCTCCGATCCATCTTTTATGATCTTTTTGCACTCTGACGTGATCACCAGGACCGATTGTATAAGCGGGATCTTTTGTATGTCGATTACCGAATTCTGTCTTTTTCATCCGTGCTGCTTCCAGTAATGCAGACGCATTTTCAACAACTTTTGGCATTAGAGCTTCTTTAGTAGTGGGCAGAAGTGATCTGGTTTTTCTGCTCATTAAGCGTTGATTGGTGGACATGAGATTGTTTTCTCTTGGGGTGTTACGGATATTTAGCAGAGCTAAAGCAATGTCTGTGTTATTTTTATAACATTTTTGAAGAACAGTTTTTGCTGCTTGAACAGCTCTTTCTGCTAAGCCATTCGATTGAGCATGATATGGACTGGAAGTTTCTCTTTTTATGTCCCAGTCTTTCAGAAATGCTTTGAAAGGTCTGGAAGAAAATTGGGGTCCATTATCTGATTCCAAGACTTCGGGAATTCCGTGTACAGAAAACCACCTTTTTAACACTTTTATGCAGTCATAAGAAGTAGGACTTTTTAATTTTTGAAAGTCGTAGAACCCGGAATAACTATCTGCGATAACAATATATATTTTTTTATTAAACTCGAAAAGATCTGAACCAACCCTTTGAAATGGGTATTCAGGTATAGGCTTCATCAAAACCGGTTCTTTTTGTTTGTTTGGTTGATGTGACTGACAAATCGTACACTTTTTAATCATTTCTTCAATGTCATGGCACATCATGTACCAATAAAAAGATTCTCTTGCTCTTCGAAGCGAGCTTTGGATACCCATGTGCCCCTGATGAAGTTGATTTAGCAATTTATTCTGCAAAGATTTTGGTACAACTATTCTTTCACCTTTGAAAATTAGTTCATCATAAATTGATAGTTCCTCTCTAAAGTTCCAGTACTTTTGCAACTCTGGTGGCACCCTAGCTTTTTCATCGGGCCACCCAAATCCGATAATTTTTTTTTAAGTTCATTTAATTCAAAGTCATTTTCTGTCTCAGTTTTAAAATCTGTTAATGCCTTTTCAGACATAGGCATTACGATATGTACTACGTAAGTATCATTATCATCATTATCATCTTCAGTTTCTAGACAATCTCGACTCAATACGTCTGCAACAGGAATGGATTTACCCTCTTTGTAAATTATTTTAGGGTTATATTGTAAGATATCGTAGAAAATTCTTTGAAGCCGTGATGGGCCCTGATTAATTGTTTTTTTTCCAATAATTTCTAACAGTTTGTGATCAGTTTCAATTGTTACTTCTTTCCCATAAATGTACTGGTGGAATTTTTCGCACCCAAATAAAATGGCTGACGCCTCTTTTTCAATTTGGGGGTGATTTCTTTGAGTTTTTGTCAAAGATGTAGTGACATAAGCGATTGGTTTACTATTTTGACTTAACACTGCACCGAGTGCTGATAAACTCGCATCAACGGTTACAGTAACCGGGTCATTAACATTATAATAACCTAATACCGGTGCAGACGATACTAGTCTTTTTATTTTAATGAATGCATCATTTTGTTCTTTAGCCCATTCCCACACAATGTCTTTCTCTAAAAGTTTTCTTAATGGTTCGGTAACATGCGAAAAATTTGGAAGAAATTTCCCCAGATAATTTGCCATCCCGAGAAATCTACGCAATTCTTTAATACCAGTGGGTGTTTTGATGTTTTCAATAGCTTTAACTTTATCGGGGTCCGGAGCAATGCCATTTTCATTAAGAACATGTCCTAAGAATTTAACTTCGTTAGAAAACAAAATACATTTTTCTTTATTTAAACGTAACCCTGCCAAATAAAGTTTTTTCATAACTTTTTCTACTATGCCATTCAATTGTTTTTCATTTTCAGCGTATAACAAAATATCATCCATAGAACATTCGACATTCTCAAAATCTTTCAATAATTCTGACATTTTCAGCTGATAAATTTCAGGTGCAGAAACTAACCCAAATGGAATTCTTTTGTAAGCGTACCTTCCCCAGGGGGTATTAGCTGTTAGGTATTTTGAAGTTTTATCAGTGACCCGTATTTGCCAAAAACCTCGTTTACAATCTAATAATGCAAAACATTTTGCTCCTTTAATTTTTACAGCAATTTCCTCAACAGTTCTTAACGGAAAATGACGTCTTTTTACATGCTTATTTAATTTGGAAGGATCAATACACACTCTTAATTTACCATTTTTTCTAACAATTACTAATGGACTTACACACAAACTAGGTTCAGTTATTGGTTCAATTACACCCAATTCTATCATTCGATCAATTTCTTGTTTTACACTGTTTTCAATTTCATAAGGAATTTTTCTAGGCGGGCATACATCAAATTGAGCTTTTTCATTAAAACACCAATATCATATTCAAAGTCTTTTAACAACCTAGCCCCTCATAAATTTTTGTTTTCCAATTTACTGGAACCATTTCGTTCTCAGCAGACAGCACTCTTTTTATTAAGCCTAGTTTTACACAAGTGTTACCACCAGGCCCGTGTCCAGATTTTCATAAAGGGAGGGGTTTTAATCTTACTAGAAGAGGGGGGGGGGAGAATTCAACCCCCTTACAGCTTTTAGTTTTACGACAAATTGCCGATCCCAGTATGGCGTTTATTCACATGTAAGGACTGCTGTATTCTTGAAGGATACCTCTAGCTGTACAAGTTACCAGAGTATTCCTTCGTTTCACAGATTCGCTTTAATCAAACTTTGCTTGCTTCTTTTTAATTAAATCTGTTTACTATGTAGTATATTGCAATGAGTACTAAAAACTCTTCACAAATTCTTTTATAATGTAGAATGTATATAAGGTTGTTCTGAAATAATGCTTAATAAACTAAACAAGAAAGAGCTCTTTGCAGATGCAAATTACATAGCCAAGCACAATCACTAATGCATCTTCATAGATGTAACATATGCCAACTTCACCATAAGCTCCTTACAATAAGCAATATTCTTTCTTTGCATTGGTAGATCATTCAGCGGTTCGTCCGCCATACTTTTTCCGAAATATTACATCAGTTTGTAAGGCTTTAGCAGTTGTAAATCGCAAAAAACTTCAGAGAGAAAATTAAAATAAAATAAAATAAAAACGCTGAACGCAAACTTTCTCATTAAAGTAAATTTAAGTCAAATATATATTTTCTTCATTTTGCTTATTTTTTCCCCAAGGGAGGGGTTTAACCCCCAAAACCCTCCCCTTGGACACGGCGCTGGTTACCACCAATAACAGGTTTTACATTACCATTAGCTACAATAAATTTTAAATTAACACTTTTGTTCTTAATTTTACAAGTAACATTAATTTCACCTTCAACGTTCATTTCATGATTACCAAACGAAATCAATTTTTTTACTTTTGTTTTGACAATCGGGACTTCCAGTTCTTTAGCTAATTCATAGCTAACAACGTTACACTGAGCCCCCGTATCTAACTTAAATTTAACAGATTTATTAGAAAAATGAACAATTTCATGCCAATCATTATCAATAGAATTTATATTGAAATTTACTTGCACACTGTCTAAGTATACTTTAGACTCACCACTAGAATAACATTTATCATTCTCATTATTGTTGTTCTCAAAATTATTCAAAACATGAATATTCTTAGATTTACAAACTTTAGAGAAGTGACCTACCTTATTACATTTTCTACAGCGCTTGTTAAATGCCGGACACGATTTAACTCCGTGTTTTGTACCACAACGCTGGCACTCAAACTCTTGATTTTTGTAAAATCCACTCCTGTTGTTTCTGTATGAGCCGGATTTCTTGATTTTTTCGAAGTTTTGTTTCGATTTGATACGATCAACTTCTAATTTCGGATCGTTCTTTAATTCTTTTAGCTGTTTTGACGCTTGTTCCGAAATACGACAAATTTGTATAACTTTCGTTAATGTTAGATCTTCCTCTGCTAATAATTTTTCTCGCACGTTGTCATTAATGATACCGAACACAATCTTATCTCGCAAGAGACCGTCGGTCAGTTCGTTAAAGTTGCAGCCTTGAATTCTTTTTTTAGCTTCGGTGACGAATTCATCGAACGTTTCGCTTTCGCTTTGCTTCAGTTTAAAGAAATTCCATCTTGTGAAGGATTCATTTTTCTTCGGAACGAAATAATCTTCGAAGTTTTGCAAAATAACATCTATATTTTTAGAATCTTCATCACTTAATTTGAGAGTATTAAATATACTTATCGCTTCATGACCTATTGTTGTCATAAGCACCGCCGCTTAAACTTCTGCTGGTTTTGCTTTCAGATTAGAAGCTACGGAATACCATTGAAACTGTTGCTTGAAGTCGTTCCAAACGTCTGCCCTATTATCTTGGCGAATTTTGAGCGACATCGGTGGTTTTAAACCACTCATTCCTGCCTCTTGCTGTGTCATTTTATTATTTTAATTATTACTTCTGACACCATGTAGCGATGTGCGTAATACAATGACTCGAGGCGGATACAAACCAGACATGTTTATTAAGCTACGGACGATCACACACTACGCGGGCGGGAACCGCCGACTGTGTAGAGACACAACTGGCACATGCGCAATAGGCACAAGTGTGACGTATGCGACAATCCCTAAATCGTTCCTGAATTCTGGGACATGTCCCCAAACTGAGGTTCAAAAGTACGCTCACCTTGACTAAAAAGGAAAAACTAAATTAAATTCGACACATATTTGAAAAATGAAACACTTAAATGAATCCAGAAAAGAAAGTTTAAGTTTGCACGTGGATGTTGAAAAAAAAAAAAAAAAAAAAACTTGAGACTTTTCCGTTTTCCCGTCTCACTGATTAACTGTAACTTTCTTCTTTCACTGGCGCGCATTGTTGGGTCGAATTCCACGTGGTCGGTGGTCTTGGACCTGTGGAATTACGTTATTTAGGAGGTAAGTTTTATAATTTATTTTACTTACAGTTATTGCTGATGTTTAACTTTTGTTGAAGAAATAGTAAAGGAATCTCTATCATAATTCCCGCAAAAATCTCTTCATTACGTTAGTTAGTTTACTAATGTGTGTGTGTTTTTTCCCACGGCCAATTAACATGATGGGGGAATATTCCATAAATGTGCGATGTTTTATTTTTTTAATTTAGTGTTATATCGTGCGCTATTTAATTTAATTTTTCTGTGCGTACTGCAACGATATGTTCTAATTTTTATTCCTCATTCCAAGTGTTTCTTTTTACGAAAGTAACTTTTCGATATAAACATGTAGTAAATAAAAAGTTTAACTTTATCTGCTTGTGTCATTTATTATTACCCTGAATTACGATCCATAATTCGTAACCATTTATTCATAGCATGAGAAAGAGCGAATGATACCATCTAAAAAACCAGCCAGCCGTGTATACCTTATTGATGCTTTGATGCTTGTTACATTGGGGGAGGGGGTCATTCCAGTGTCCTAGTTGAACATTTTAGAACCTAGCAAACCTAGGTATAACTATGAAATCTAAAGGATACAATAATACACATGTGATATTGTAAACATGTATAAATTTTTGGTTTGGCTTTGTTTTTTCACAACTGCCGTAATAATATTATGAATTTTAAGTTAACTACTACAATAATAAAAAAAAACTTATCTTAGGTGCCAGTTGCACTTCTATTTGGTTTTGACTTATTTTAATATTCTTCTTCTGATCTTAATATTTTCTATGTCAACAACTTCATTAACTCAAGTTAAATTTTTGAATTTCTTGAATGTTACAACTAGGGTTGGATTTTGGGCTGTCCTTATACTGTCTAAAGCTAGGCTTGCCAGAATTCTGAGATGTTCAACCGGGACACCGGAATGTCCCCCCCCCCCCACCAGCGTCGCTAGTATTCAAAAGGGTGTACACTGTACACCTGTAGCTGATTTTTCGAATGTTTTATAGGGCAATTTATTCTCAATGTTATGAATAAATGGTTACTAAATGTGAACCTAAAACAGGGGTAATAAAAAATGACATAAGTACATAAAATTTGCACATTTCACTTCTTAGATGAAAAAAAAAGATTTTTAAATAGAAAAAACACTTTGAATGATGAATAAAAAGGTGAACAATATTTAAATAAACTTTTCATTTTATAAGAATTTTTTTTTGTGTGTGTGGGGGGGGGGGAGAGAATTTATCATGTTGTAAAAATTCTCACCAGTTAATCCAGTATTAATTTTAAAAATTAACATTACAAATGATAAGTAATTATCCTAAATAATCCTTCATCTTGTAAAAATTCTCACCAGTTAATCCAGTATTAATTTTAAAAATTAATGTTACAAATGATAAAGTAATTATCCTAAATAATCCTTCATCTTGTTGTAAAAATTCTCAATAGTTAATCCAGTATAAATTTTAAAATCTAATGTTACAAATGATAAAGTAATTGTCCTGAATAATCCTTCACAATTTATTATTTTTAGACCTTTTTGGTCATTTGTAATCAATTTTATCTTTTTCCTGGATATGAAGTAAACCGGACGGGACACCGGGATTTCGTCTGAAAACCGGGACTGTCCCGGTCAAAATAAAACATCTGACAAGCCTAGCTAAAGCTAAAGGGGTGTAATCTAATCAATTGCTATTCATTGCAATATTCGTAATATGCATGAATATAGTTATTAATAAGGTTTAATTAATGAGTATTTGATAATATTTTTTTCAAATGTTCATTTAAAAATATCTTTAAAAGATTGCCAATAACTTTAATGCATAAAAACTTTCTTACTTAACAGTTGGCAGAGTTATAAAAGGAAATTCAAAACACTACCAAGACAACTAATTTCATTTCCATTTACAACTTACAGGAATGTTATTAAACTTGCAATATTTAGGTGCAAAAAAAAAAAAAAAATGTTAATTTTTTTTAATGGTTTGTAAAAATAAGTTTTACATAATGTTTTAACAAAAATTATTTTTTTAATCATAGATAAAAAGGGAAAATTGATGATGAAACACTTGTATTTTAAAACTTGTGCCATTTTTTTCTTCATATTTTTAATGTAATACATTCAGTAACTACAAAAAAATTGTAATTTATTGTGTTTAAGTCATTTACTGCACTATATTTTGAACACTTTAGCACGCATGCATAACTGTTAAAATTTTTGGTTTATGGAAGAAAAAAACTCATGGATACAAACTGAAATTTTGAATGAAGAATTTTAATTTCTACACAACTTGTAGATTAAAATCAGCTGTTTAAATAAGTTACATATATATATTTATACTTGAATTTTCACATTGAATAAATATTTTAAATAGTCAAAAAAATATATAACTTTGACATATTTTCAGTTTTTGATATTTTCTCACAAAATATAGTTCCTCAAAATGTAGTTTTAGATACATACAAGGGTTTTGAATAGGACAGTAAAAACCTTGCCAACCCTGCTTTCATTTGCACACATGCATAAGCAATATCAAAATTTGGATACTATTATCAAAAAAAAATTAATTAAAATAAACTCATGCATACAAATTGAGATTTTAGTCAAGAATTCAACTTCTGTGTATTTAATTAGATTAAAATCAACTGCATAAATAAGTTGAATGTTCACATTGAATAAATGTTTAATATAAAATGTAGTTTTAGACACTTTCGGACACTAGGGTTTTGGACAGGACGGTAAAAACCAGGGTTTTTACTATAGTGTCCAAAACCTTGCCAACCCTGATTACAAGTGTTTATCTACTAGTTTATTTCTGTTTATTGTGATCCATAGTCTAACCTCTGAGAAACAAAAAAAATTAAAATTAAAATTGTTTTTTGTTTTAATTTATTTTAGGTTTTAATTTATAAGAATGTCAAAATGAATCTACTTCCTTAAAATTATCTCTTGTTACAATCATTTTTATTCAATAAAATATGAATATATATATAATAACCAGAGTTATAACAAACACTCATAGTAGATAGTCAGTTCTTGGGGGGACTGTTATTTTAAACATTTTTTACTCGATTTTTAACAAACAAATTTTAGTCTTGGTATCCATGTCATAACTTACTTATTTTGCCTTGTGAAATATCAGAATAACATTTATTATCAATTAATTTATTTCAATTTCCTTGTTTTATAAGAATGGCTCGAGTGACCACAGATGCTGCACAGCACGAGATAAGACAAGTAAACAAACTTCTCTCAGGTCAGTTTAAAATTCTGTATGTAAACTTTAATTCAAGAAAGAATTGTTCAGTTGAAGGGGGAGAGGGTATTTAAAAAGAGTGACTGCACCTCCTCAGAGCAAACATATAATTAATGTTAGAGATGCACCGAATATTCGGTTGATATTTGGTACACAGCATACTTGGCATAGGGTCAGGTGGGGTAAAATGGGTAGTCAAAATATATGGTTTTAAAAACAAATTATTTTGAATTAAATTTGCCGTTTTTTGAGTTGGACATTATACTTGACTGTTCTTATTTCACTAAGCTAATATAGAATTAGCAGACCAGACGAGTGACTGAAGCAATGGTTCGCTTCAACTCGAAGATTGAACGCGAGGCAAGGTATATTCAGTAAATTACCGCACATTAGCCAGGGCTAAAGCAGAAATACGTGAAATACACGTGAGTGCTAATAATCACGAAACTGCAGTCCTCGGCTGGAAATGACTGAGCTGGCGGTGTATTTCACGTATTTCTCCTTTAGCCCTGGCTAATGGGCGGTAATTTACTAAATATTTGGTATTTATTCTGTAGAATATGGTATTCAGTGCAATTAAATTTTTTGTGGTACAATATTTCGTGTTGAAGTTTTACAATCTGACTTGCTCGATTACTCTTGATATTATAGCAATCTATTAAATTTTATCTACTATACAAATTAGAGTGGAATTTTGTACTTCAGTAGATTTTACCTTAATTATAGTTGTGTAGATTGTAAAAATTGAATACATCTTTTTTATTTTTTAATTCTTTATTTCCTTGTGTTTTTGAGTTTGTTACCTTTGAATCGTATTCCCACAGTCATTTGATTATTATTTTCTTATTCATATTAGTTTCCTGCACATGTCAGTGAAGTGCTATTATCTTTTTTTTCTTTAGCAATATTTGAATTTGATGCTATTTATTCTCTTAATCAGTGTATTTTAATCTAAATCCTTGTGTGTCTCTCAAGAGTCAGCATGTCAGATACAGTTGAACTTGTTTAATAACGTTAAGTTTAGCTATTTAAATTAAAAATTTCATTATAATACATACATTAAATTGAAAGCAGTGATGTTACCATCAATTTTTCTGAGGGTATATTCCCGGTAATCCACTATACACAGTATGTGTATGCGGTCACATGCATAATTTGAAAATTTTTGAAGCTTGAGGGTATGTGGAGCCCTAAGGAAACACCACTGATTGAAAGTCTTGGCTCAAGATGAACAAAAATTTGACTTCTTTACTTAAAGTGTCCATGATTAAATACTGTAATTTCCTTTTTAAGAAATAATACACCATTTTGTTAGGTAGTAGAAGCGTCATTGTATATTGAGAAAAAATTAGAGGCCTGTCCATTTGTTCAATTTCAGCAATTATCCATTATCACCTTCCTTTTCCAAATATGTGTACAACTTTCTGAATGTACGACTAATTAGATTACAATAGGTATTAGTAGTAATATTTTTAAAAGCATTTCTTTATTTTTCACAGTTATCACTCATTCACGGTTCTTACGAATAATGGCTAATTTGAACAAAATCCTGTGTTTTTTATATTTCCCATTTGAGTTCAACTCTCAACATGATGGTAGTTCAATTTTACTGTTAAATGAGTTCAATAATATAACAAGCCCAGTGTACTGAATTATTGTACTAAAAAATTCTTTGTGGTGATATAAAGTGCCTTCTTGGAATACTTATTTACCTTTTGATTAGGGGAAATTTGGAATAATTATCATATTAAATTAATCTTACAATTTACCACAAAAAGCATCTTATCTCCTTTCTCAATGCAGCAGCTGATGTGATAGAAATCTCGGTTTCGAAGGTTTTTAGACAACATTAGATAGTTTATAATTTTAACAAAATACTGCAATATTTGACTTCCTATTTAAATTTTGTACTCATATAAGTTAAATTTTAAACAGGGAAAATTCAGGGAACTTTAAAAATTTCCATTAAAATTGGGAATTTTACTATTCCAATAGAAATTGCCAATTTTAGAAATTTAAGTTGCTAAACGCAATGTCTAAACATATCAACTACAAAATAAATAAATAATGAAAATGAAAAAAAAAATTAATTACATTTTTTTATACCTAAGTAAATATTAAAATGTCTGTCATAAGAACAATAGGTTACATTATGTTTTTATTGACATATAGCTTGAATTGTGCAAAATTAATTCAAAGAGATTGAGATAAGTTGTCTATTCTGTTCAGTTTAACTTTTTTATTTTAAGATGTAAGCAATACATGGTTAATTTTTTTTAAAATAATAATCTCAGCCTAAATGTCAGTTACCATGCTGCTATTTCAAATATAATAAATTTTTCTTTACTTCCTCTTATTCTTAATTGTTTTTCCCCCCTCTAATGAAGCTATCAACAAATAAATGTTAATATTAGTGTTCTCTCATTTTAAAACTGCATATTCATATGGGGAAAACACTAGTGGTATATCTTAATATGACAAGATGCCGTGAAACATGGCGATGGAACAGGATAAAAAAGAAGAGACGGTTAACAACACAACATCTTTATTAGGACATGACGAACAACAACAAAAAAAAAAAAAAACAGTTAGAAAACCTCCATTGCGGTTACAGTTATGCAGTGTTGCCAAAACACAGATAATAACTTGTATACTAATTGCTCCATAGAGCGATACATTGCAATACCTTCCTCTACAAATTCATTCGTACCACTGGCTTTATTTGACGTTTAGGGCGTTCATTCACATTTAATTTTACCGGTGATGGAATAGGCTTAACAGTCTCATTATTACAATCAATTTCGTCAGATTCCACCACATTTGGCTCTAATCCCTTTCCATCAATCTTAATTTTAGGTTTTTCCGGCTCTATATTAGCCCCTTTACTAATTGGTAAATGTCCATTGGCATGCTTACTAAAATCCACCAAATTACGCCTAATATCGCAAATACTATCCTTGTTTGTACTGTTATTAGTAACTTCAATTTCACTTTTGTCGATAATTATTTGGTTTAAATGCCTTTTCCAAATTAGATCCTCCTTTATTAATTTACACATGTAAATCCTATCTCCTAGTACTTCATCTATTGTGCAATGAACCCAACCCTTTTTATTTGGATTTCGATAATCCCTGCAAAGTACTCTATCCCCCTCTTTGAAAATTTCATCTCTTGAACCTCTGCTTACCACCATACCTGATTTATTTCCTTCCTTTAATAAATCCAATCTAGTTCTAACTTTATTTTTGAAAATTAAACTAGTGGGCGTTACACCTGTAGTTACATGAACTGAATTTCTATAGTGAAAAAGATATCTGTTCATTAACGTTTCCAAACTTACACCCTTATTTGATGGTGTTTTTAACAATTTACTCAAGCTACGCTTGAAATTCTTTACGGCATTTTCTGCAAATCCATTAGTAGCAGGATGAAATGGTGGTGATGTTAAAAACTTGATTCCATTCATATACAGAAAATTTATGAATTTCCCCGATTCAAACTATCTCCCGTTGTCAGTTTCAACAACTTTTGGTAGCCCAAAGCGTGCAAAACACTCTCTGAACTTTTCAATACAAGCATCTGTTACAACTTATGTTTAAGTGGAATAAATAATGCAATAATCATCTTGATTATATATGTATTAAAGGAAGAAAAAGATAGTTACATATATACATTTTGTCATGCCGATCTGGCCGAGACGACAACAACTAAGCAGAACGTTGCCAAACCACACAACATAAACTTGGTGTTGCCATACAGTATTATTTACAATAAAGATTAATAAAATGTAAGGGAAATATAATCATAAATAATGAGGTAATTTTAACACCCCCCTTGATTAGATTTCCCTTAGTCCTATACCAACTCTTTGGTTACTTAAGGATTTCTTCTGTACATTTTTGGTAAACATGTCTGCAACATTTGACCCAGAAGGTACATATGTAAAGGTCAAAAGTTTCTCCTCTACCTTTTCACGAAGAAAAAAATGTCTGAGCTCTATGTGCTTGTTACGCTCAGAAGTAACTTGATTTTTGGCTAGAACAATCGCACCTTGATTATCAACAAGCACGTTTTGTGGAAAGCTTATGAACTGTTCATTCACTATTTCTTGTAAGAAATGTTGGTACCACAATACCTCTTTTGCAGCATGGCACATTGAGAAGTATTCGGCCTCAACTGTTGAAAGAGCAGTTGTTCTCTGTTTCTTGCTGCTCCAAGAAACAGCTCCACCTGCAAGCAATACCACATAGCCACTGAATGACCGTCTGTCAATCTTGTCATTAGCCCAGTCAGAATCACAAAATACTTCAATATTCTTTCCTGTCTTTTGAAAAACTAATTTCAAGTCCTTGGTCTGCTTTAGATAACGTAATAAATGCTGCACACCAGCCCAGTGTTCTTTGCTTGGACAACTGTTGAATTGACTCATGTATGTTGTAGCAAAAGCTAAATCAGGTCTTGTTCCCCCTGCCAAATATAAGAGTCCCCCGACAGCTTGTCTATACTTCAAAGCTTCTTCGGCATTCAACATAGTATCTTCTGTTGCATGAACATATTTCATTCCTGGGTCTAAAGGTGTTGAAGCTCCTTTGGCATTTAACATACCAGTTGTTTCCAGCAGTTCCTTACTATAAGTATTTTGGTCGAGAGTCATAGAGCCATCATTATTTCTAGTTATTTTGATTGACAGTAAGTGATGTATTTCTCCTAAGTCCTTGACTTCAAAAACAGCTTTTATTTCCTCTTTAAACTTCTGAATTGTTGAATATTTGCTAGACATGACAAGCAAGTCATCTACGTAAACTCCTACAATTAGTTCTTCTTCCTTATTAAAGTATACACAAGGATCTGCTCTTGATCTTGTCAAGTTAACTGATTTCAGGAAACCATCGAGACATAGGTTCCATTCTCTGCCAGATTGATGAAGGCCATACAAACTTTTCTTCAGTAGGCAAACTTCCTCATCTGATTTTCCATGCAGATTTAAGCGCGGCTGTTCCATGTAGACTGTCTCATTCAACTTTCCATTCAGGTAGGCGGCTGTAATATCTAGCTGGTGAACTTGCCAATCTTGCTCAACTGAGAATGCCAACAGGGTTCTAATAGACTTTGATTTTATTACTGGACAAAAGGTTTCTTTAAAATCTATACCTTCTACCTGGGTATGCCCGCGAGCGACTAATCTTGCGCGGTATCTTTCTATTTTCCCATCTTTATCAAATTTTCTTTTAAAAACCCATTTGCATTTCACAATTTTTCTACCTTTAGGTTTTGGCACGATGTCCCAAGTTTGGTTTCTGCTCAAGTTTTCCAGCTCTTCTTTCATGGCCAGTTTCCATTTTTCTGCTTCTGAACTACTTAATGCCTCTTCTAAGGTATCTGGATCATCTTCAAGAGCTTGCTTATGTTCACTTTGAGAATCATTATATTTTCTTAGCTGTCAACTAGAATCGTCAGTTGCCGCTCTATTTATTTCCGGGCAATTTTCTCCAGACACTTCAGAGTCGCCTTCCATAACATAATCTTTGGTCCATTTAGGGGCTATGGTTTTTCTTCTGGATCTCATTTGTGTCTGCTGTGTCTCTTCTATTTTGTCTTCTTGGGAGTTTGGATCTGCAACTTTCTCCTTTTGATGTTTGAGCTGATCCCCTTCGACTACTTGTTGCAAGGGTAATGTTATTACATTTTCTGTTGTAAAGGGCTTTTCTTCAAATACAACATCTCTGGAGCAAATCACAGTTCTTGTTTCTCTGACATAGATGCGGTACCTCTCATCTCCATCATATCCAACAAGAAATCCTTTTGTGGCTTTCTTATCCATTTTCCTTCTCTTTTGAGCTGGGATATGAGCATAACAGACTGATCCTATGATCCGCATATGTTTAATCCTTGGTTTCTTGTTCATCCACAGCTCATAAGGACTTGTACTAGGTACAGAGGATTTTCCTGTTCTGTTAAGTATATAGATTGAGGTGTTGATGAGCTCTGCCCATAAAAATGCTGGGAACTCCACTTCTTCATTTGCATACTTTAATGTTCTAGCCATTTCGACAATGGTTCGATTATCACGTTCTACCCCCCATTTTGCTGAGGTGTATAAGGTGCTGATAATCTTTGAATAATTCCGTGTTTCTTCAAAATTTTCTTAACCGCTTCATTGTCAAATTCTCCGCCATTATCACTCATTATTTCTTTAATGACGTGACCTAGATTTTTAGTATGAGCTATAAAATCTTCAAGAACATCTTGTATTTCTGATTTCTGCTTCAGAAAAAATCCATATCTAAATTTAGTGAAGTGATCTTTAAAAACGGCAAAGTATTTAAATTTTCTGTGTGATTCATCGAACGGGCCACATACGTCTGTCGAAATCAATTCCCCAGCTTTTGTGGGTTTCTCTCTTGTGCCAAATTTTAACCTGTGGGCCTTTCCATAAACACAAGCTTCGCAAATTTTTGTGTCCGCCTTTATTTTGATATCAACTCTTTTGCAATAATGGATCTGATATGCTGTTTATCTTGGTGTCCATACCTTTCATGATAAAGTTGAAGAGTTTCGTCATCGCTTAGTCATGTTTAATTCAATTTGAGTGTCTGGAACTAAACTTCTCATTATAGCCTTGAAAAGTCCACCACCCACATTTCGTGTGCCTTGAAGAACTATTTCTCCATTGATCTTTAGATAACAATCTCTGAATGTTGATTCGAAAACGCTGTTTTGATTCCTGTCTTGCGCTGCAAGCACCGAGAACAAATTTTTGCTAATTTCCGGTACGTACCAGACATTTTCCAAATATTTTTCTTGGTCTTTTCCTTTTACAGTTGTTATAACTTTAACTTTTCCTGTTCCAACAGCTGTTAATTTCTTCCCATTAGCTACTGTGATGTTGTGGGGATTTTCAAAGACTTGAAAGTCTACAAAACAGTCCTTGTTATTAGTTACATGCTTTGAGGCTCCGTTGTCGATGTACCATTCACCAGTGCTCCTTTCCACAGAGAATGCCTCATTATCCAAAGCCAAAAGTGTCATATTTACAGCTGAATGATTCCCTTTATTGGCATTCGGATTGCTAGGTTTCGGAGGCCTTCCATCCGCAATCCATTTCTTGCAGGTTTTTACCCAATGGCCCTTTAGATGGCAATAATTACATTTGCTGCTCTTCTTGTTGGCGAAAGACTTGGTGTTTTTATAATCTACACTAGCTGCTAGGGCTTCTTGATGATCTTTCACTTCTGCTAATCTTGGATCTTTCTTTAGCTCCCTTTCGTGGGTGCATAGCTGCGTTATTAATTGATCTAATGTTCTTTTCTCATCGCTTAGAAGCAACCAGCTTGATTTGAAGGAGCGATATGTTACAGGAAGAATATCTAGTATTTTGCAAATTAACAACATTTCTGGGAGTTTATTTTCCTTTTTGCTTTCAAGACTATTGTTCAAGTCGTTCCATAGATTTTTCATTTTAGATAGATGATCTGCCATCTCACCTTCGGACCAGCTGAACTTGAAAAATTGTAAACATGTATTATACAATTGATTGTCGGATGAGTCTTCAAAAATCCAGTGTAACTCAAGCCAAACTTCTCTCGCAGTGCTGAATCTCATGACCTTTTGTAATGTATCTTCGGTCATAGAATTAGTGAGTACCATCATTGCATTGTTGTTAGCTTTTAGGAAATCTTTCTTTTTCTTGGCACTGTTATCGTCTGCTGTTGCCGATTCTTCTGGCATCTGCAACCTTCCTTCAACGATGTCTAAGGCATCAGAGTAATGATTTAATACAAATCGTATTCTATATTTCCAGATGGGCCAGTCGCTTTTGCCCACTAATGGCTTCACTGGAATTTTACCCTGTTCCATTATGAAGAAATTTATCACTGTTCTGAGCGATCGAAGAAGTTACTGCATGTTACGATACTACAGTTAGGCCTAATGAGCAGCTACCGCTAACTTATCATTCCACTTAGCTAAAAACTTAGCGCATTTAACGCACTGGGCCCATAACCTGTTACAACTTATGTTTAAGTGGAATAAATAATGCAATAATCATCTTGATTATATATGTATTAAAGGAAGAGAAAGATAGTTACACATATACATTTTGTCATGCCGATCTGGCCGAGACGACAACAACTAAGCAGAACGTTGCCAAACCACACAGCATAAACTTGGTGTTGCCATACAGTATTATTTACAATAAAGATTAATAAAATGTAAGGGAAATATAATCATAAATAATGAGGTAATTTTAACAGCATCAGCTTCCATACTACTCATGATAAAAGTTTCAACCCACTTAGAATATGAATCAACAATAAGTAAAATCATTTTACCTCCAATAGGTCCCAAAAAATCAGCATGAATTTTTTCAAAAAAATAACTAGCTCTGTTTCCTGGAATAATTTTTACTTTTCTGAGGCTCTGGCTTAGATTCCGAGCAAACACTGCAACTGTTGACACAGTCCTCTATATCTGAATCTAAGCCTGGCCACCAAAAATAAGCTCCAGCATTACTTTTCATTTTTACAATACCTTCATGAGTACTATGGAGCTCCCTTAGAAGTTGTTTTCTACATTTGGTTGGCACTACTACTCTGTACCCCCACATTATTACACCTTGATCCACAGAAAACTCATCTTTTCGACTACAATACTTCTTAACATCCTCATCCATAACTTTTTGTGGAAAACCATAGGTTATATAATTGATCAATTTTCCGAGAACTGGGTCTTTCCTTGTTTCCGATCTGATTTTGAATAGGTCAACAGGGATATAATTTTCTATAAAATGAACATAATCATATTCCTCAACTGTTACAGAATTTCCAGAAACAGGGTACCTTGATAATGCATCTGCTTGAATATTTAAATTTCCTTTTATGTACCGTAAATTATAATTAAAACCAGATAAAAACAAAGACCAACGCTGAAGACGACCTGCTACCATTGGAGGCAAAGTGCGGTTTTCCCCAAAAAGTGCCAGCAATGGCTTATGATCGCTTACTAGCTCGAATTTTACCCCTATCAAATACTGATACAATCTTTGACAAGCCCAATAAATTGCTAAAGCTTCCTTGTGTATCATTGAATAATTTTTCTCTGCCGGGTTAAAAACTCTGGATATAAAACAGATTGGTCGCTCAGTTTTATCTTCTAGTACATGTGATAAAACTGCCCCTATACCATTTTGGCTTGCATCACATGCTAACCTCAATGGTTTCGACCTATCAAAATGAATCAGAACCTGATCTGATGCTAGTTCTTTTTTTTTTGCATCATCAAAGGCTTTTTGACATGCATCAGTCCATTTAAATTCTGCATCCTTTTGCAATAAATCATACAGTGATTTCATTTTCGATGCAAGATTTTTAATGAACTTTGAGTAATAATTAATCATTCCCGTGAACACTCTAACATCTTTTACCGATTTAGGACATGAGAAATCTATGATACCCTTAACTTTCGTATCATCTTTTGTTAGACCATTTTTACTGATGGTATGTCCCAAATATTTGATATTTTCTTTGAAAAATTCACATTTTCTTAAATTAACCCGAAACCCTGCGCTTTGTAATCTACCCAAAACTGCCTCCAAATTTTTAAAATGTTCCTTTTTATTTCTCCCAGTTACTGTGCCTTCTAGGCCTTGTAGGGTTTTTTCAAGTATCCTTTGAAAAATGGCACATGCTGGTTTAGTTCCATACGGTAAACGATTTACTGAATAAATACCATAAGGTGTGCTCCAAGCGAGCAACCGTTTTGTTTCCTCGTCTAATATCAATTGGTTGTATGCATTGGACAAATCTAATTTACTGAAACTTTGCCCTCCATGTAACGCTGCAAAAAGTTCCTCTATCCTTGGCAAAGGGTGATTATCATCTTTCAAATATTTGTTTACTGTTATTTTGTAATTTGCACATACTCTTATGTCTTTGCCATTAGCTTTCATTACAGGAACCAAAGGTGTCCCCCATTGAGAATTGTCTATCCTAGAAATGACCCTCTTTCTCTCTAAATTTTCTAATTCTGACTTGACTTTTTCTTTAAATGCAAAAGGGATTAGTCGTGGTTTATGAAAAACAGGCCTTACATCATTTTCAACTTCTAAATGTATTTTCTCCCCATTATATGCACCCAACTGCGTAATTGGATAACACTGAATGCAATTCCAAATTTTTTTTCTACTGAAATTGTGTTTACATTGGTACTACCAACAACAATATTTAGACCAAAATCATTTAACACATTGCGTCCTAACAACAATTTTTCAGATTGCTTAACAATGATTACATCTACATTTTTTGAAATGCCATTAATCTCCATCGGAACATTAATTTGTCCCTCCGGTGTTAATATTTGTCCACCATATGACTTTAACTTAACATTTGTACGTTCCAGTACAAAATTTCTCAAATTTCTTTTATAAAAAGACAAAGGAATGCATGTAACCCCTGCACCAGTATCAACCTCCATTTTAACATTTTTAGCCCCTATCTTAATGTCTAACAACAAAGGGTTTACACAGTTAACTTCTACACTAAACATATCAACATACTGTACTTCAACATCATCATTCACAGAATTTACACTAACATTAAATTTACACACTTTTGCCAGGTGGCCTTTACGTTTGCAATTCCTACATTTGAAATCTTTATACTTTTATTTTCGAAAATCATGATTACCTTGGCCACAATGATAACATTTAACATCACTATGAACATTCACCTTCTTTATTCCTGGCGATGACGCAATTTTCCCTTTCGGCGGCGCGTCTTTCCAAAATGCGGGCATCTGAGGAGCACGCGGTCGCCAAACAGCATTTGGGCTACGCCTGTAGAGCTTTTCCAGGCAGCTGGAAAACTCGTTCAAGGGTTGCACTGCAACTTTGCAAAGTAAGAATATTCGCGACTCTTAATATTGCATTCGTTTCCCATGAACGAAAACGTGAAGAAATCAAGAAATGTTGACTCTGTCGATGAAGTTAGAAGTAAATACGTGGTACATTTTGTTTCTTTATTCAACAGAACTTACATATATTAATTTTATTTATATAATTATGTATATTTATAATTTTTTTTACGTATACACCAAAGACAAGGTTTCAGCTTCTATTAAAGGGCAGTTTTCTTATCATAATCTCATGTAAAATCGTATTAATTGTTCGAGAATCATGCCAAAAAATGCCTATCTTTAAATGGAGATTGAAATCGGTACCTGCATAGAAGTTACCTATTTGTAATGAAGTAATTATTCAGGCGTTTACTTGTAAGAGTAAATCTCTTGTTGTTCAAATATAGTATATTTGAAAATATATATTTAATATATATATACAGTGGCGGATCATCGATAAAAATTTGACGGGGGGGGCACAAAGTAAATTTGTAAAGATTTATATATTAACGTATTAAAAGTAAACTATTAAATATTTGTAATGAAACAACTAATAATATTAATTGTTATAATATTGATAATTAAACATACATAAGAGACAAAGAAGAAAAGATCCGAAAAATTTAACCGATCTAAAAAAAATTAACCGAAAAAATCACCAGTAAAAGGCTTACCTACCTCAAGTTTATCATTGTTAAAAGCCTCACCTGCGTCTCCACTCAAAGCCTCACCTCACCTAGCCTCAGGTAAGTGGTGTCAGTACAAGAGGTAAATATAAATATGTCATTCCTCGGGAATCGAACCCGAGTTCAACAAAAGATGTTCTAGGAATTTATTTCCGATGCGCTAACCACTTGACCAAGAATATCTACTCATTCGTTTGTAAATATGAATCTGATCTTTTAGATGGACACTCCATGTACGGAAGACAGTGTGGTGATGGGAGTGATGACTGGGACTGGTATCCTATCTGATGGAGTTCTTTTAGGTTTTCTGGAACATTTAACTGTTTATATGTTTATACTTATCTTTCGGAATGTTGGGTTTTCTGGAACATTTAACTGTTTATATGTTTATACTTATGTCGTTTATCTTTCGGAATGTTGGTTTTTCGTCGTCTTCGTTTATACTTATGTTTTTATAGTATAAAGTCCTGTGGACCAGTGTATATACAATGCTTTGTGAATGCGAAATAAAGGGAGATATCCCGATGACCGGTGGAATGTAGATTGCCTAGATATTTATCTAGCTTTCTTTTCTGTCGGTTTTCAGGTCTCCTAACTATCTACAAGCTCTCTACAATCAACAATTCATTATTTTGAAAGAAGACAAGAAATAAGACAAGGTATGTATATATTTGCTTTGCGGTAAGCCGCTGCGTTTATTTTGGAACACTGAAGTTAAAAAAATTAAATTTCCAGGAAAACACTTCTTGATCCTTTAATGATTTCTGTAATTTGAAATTGTTTCTTATAACTTGGTGTTCAGCATTCAGTTCATGCCCGAGCTGTGTCCATTTGCGGAGCTGTGTCCATTTGCGATCAAAAAGATATAATGCAGGTGCTGTTCTTACTTGGCTCCTGTGGGTTCTGCGATAAAATTCGAATACTTGTCTGTCTTTACTTTGCATAGTGCATCTGAGGGAGCTGTAGATCATTTCTGGATTCAGATGCCCCTTGACTTACATGTAACAATATCATCTAAAAAGAAAAAAATATTCACTCAGGTGAATTGTCCATTTCTGGTGTACTATTCACTTCTGCTGAATCGTCTATCTCAGGGGCCGGGCTATCATCAAACATATTAGGGTCATCCAGGTGTGGTAGATTGTTTCTAGTTGTAGTTTTGGCGTTCAACACTCTGCTTTGAGTTTGTCAAGGGGCACCCTGGTCAATAGGCTCTTTCGGAGAATTGTTTTTGGGTCGTTATTCTACTTTGACAACTGTTTCAATTATTTCAGGCAGGCGAATCCAAGTTACGTTATTTTGAAAATCGGTTTTAATTTATACGTCTCCAAAACCAGCGGATGCGGCAAAATGTTTAAGAAAATACATTAATGCTGACACTGGAGGTACACATTCCAAGGTAAATGTTAAAATTCTACACTTCCATAATTCTTCCTCCAATTTATTGCTGCAAATACTTTTAAGAGCAATGCAACTTAAACTACAATTAATCTTTAAAAGCATATCATCATTAGTCTTTTTAATTTTTATAACGAAAAAAAAAAGAGAACTAAATGGTTTATTGACCTGTGCGCCCAATTTTTTTTTTTTTTTTTTTTTGCGCCCTTAAACCTGTGCACCTTTGTTTCCCCGCTCTCAAAACTCGTGTGCTTTCACTTTGTTTTACGCCTTCGAACCAGTACACCCTTGAGAGTCAAGGTTGACACCCTCAAGGAACCCAGTCGGCCCCTGCAAATACCAGAACACCAATTGAGGCAGTGAGAAGCAAAGGCAAAAGTAACAAGTGGCAAAATTAAAAATTTGGATCCCCAGGTAGCGAGATTAATTCCCATCCTGGATGCAACTTCCTTCCCGGTGCTTTAAATTGTCCTTCACAGTGCATCAAAAACAGAATGTATCTCTCTTGAAGGGCACAAGTTCATAAAGCGTCTTGTGAGACCTAGTACATACAAGTAAAAGTGTTTTAAATAGCCGCACGTCTGTTGACAATGATCCTAATTCCGGTCAACATTGGACCGCAACAATTATTTCCTATTATTGTCCTCCTTTTTATATGGTAATGTGAACTTTCTTTTTCAAAACGTCTAAAATATGCTGTTAATCAAGAGCGGCATCAAGGCCAGGCAATGCAGGCAACTGCTTAGGGTCCTGCTATGTGTCATTCAAAACAAAAAAAAAAAAAAAAATATTTTGTGAAATGTAAATACATAGTCGTATAATATGCTAGGTTTATCTTCTTAAGATAAAATTAACAATAAAAAATTATTAAATTAAAACAAAAAACCCGACTTCGTAAAAACCGAAAAACCTAAAAAGAAAATTGTATAAGCCCAGTAGTTTAGAATGTTATTAAGTACTACTGAATAACTACACCGTTGAAATAGTTTTATAACCGTACACAGATAAGAAAAAATCATAAATTCAAAAGCAGAATAGAAGGATCAACAGTCGGGGCTTATTCCAATTTTACGGGGTTCCTTTGGAATCAGAAAGGAATGGGCCCAGACTGTTGATCCTTCTACTCTGCTTTTGAATTTATGATTTCTTATCTGTGTACGGTTATAAAACTATTTAAATGGTGTAGTTATTCAGTAGTACTTAATAACATTCTAAACTACTGGCCTTATACATTTTTCCTTCTAGTTTTTTTCGGTTTTTACGCAGTCGGGTTTTTTTGTTTTTATTTATTTGTTTTTTTTTTTTTTTTTTTTTTTTTTTTTGACATTTTTTAGTTAATTTTCATTGACTTAAGTTATTATGATTATGATACGGTACATTTCGCAATCTTGTCATTTCATTGAGAGAGTTTGTTTGTATCGTGAGGTCTATTAAATAAATTACGGTGGTCTAAACTACTGATAATTAGCTTAAAGCTACATGTGCTTGACTTTCGGCAAAAATGCGAAAACTTTAGTCAACCACAGCACAGCTATATAAACAGCCTGTATAACTCATGACGACCCGAAATCGGAAATGTCAATCAAATCTTTCTCGCAAAACTAAAAAAGCCTGTTGAGAAAGTACACATCCTGAAACTCAGTCCTCTGAATCACGACAAATGCACCATGTTAGAGATGAAAATCAAATTAGTAGACTTTCCTTTTTTTGGTGCTTATTGCACGGGTTTATTTTGATGAGGACTACAATCTGAGTGTCTTGCCTTCATTACGCATAATATACTTTTTATTACAGTACATAATACAAATAAAGAACACATGAAAGAATTTTTATCAGAAAGAGGGGAAAAGTACGTCCGGAGCGAGGGTGTCTTGGCCCACCGCCTCAAGTGGGGGAAGCAATCGCTTAGACCACTCGGTCACTGAGATCCCAAGTAGTAGACTTCATAAACAAAAAAATTCAGGCAGTGAAAACTACCTGCATTTGTCGCACGCAGGTAGCCAGGTAGCGTGCGACAGTATGCAGGTAGTTCCCGAAATGACAAAATATGGCAACTGGTTGCTGATATCGTGAATTTTGATTATTGTCATGTGTTTAGTGACACTCCCAATGTTAAGACAAATCGTTTGATGTAAGAATAACCAAAATTGACCAAGGCATTTAGCCCCTAGAACGTCACATAGGAACAGACGTACATGCATAGAGTGATAAACACATATTGCCCTCCTTTGCGTCGCCCTCGAGCAGTCGGGAAATTAAGAGTCAAATTTAAAACAAACTAGTCGACCCGTGCGGAACTCCGCACTGTGCTTCAAATCGTTTCATAAGGCATTTCGCTCTTTAAGAATTTCAAAGGAAGAACATTATGACGAAGAACAGAAAGAAAAAGTAAGCGCAGAAGAGAAGGCATGTAATTTAAAGACATCAGTAATAAAACCTCGTTAAATACAACGTTGTGATAATTTGATCATAGCTCCCCTTCTAATCGTACATATTTTCAATGCAAACATAAATGTCATTAAAAGTGTGGCTGAGTGGTGACTCGTGAAAAAGCAATAATTGTGCATGTGAAAAAACAGGTTGTGGCAAATACAGTCCTGCACATGTCAGCATCTGACGGGAAAAAAAGAAACATTAAAGAGATATTTATTGGCACGTATTCGAATTGGCGCCATTCTGACTAACAGCCCGACACCCCAACAAACCTAGCATTTGCGCCTTCCTTTTCGAAAGCTATTCATTGAAGGAATGCGTAGTAAAAAACAGCAAAAAAGCTTTTTGCCAAAAAAAAAAAAATAATAATAATAAGATCATGCATCTGTGTTTTGTCATTAACCAGCATGATATGATTTAAAATTATTCGCAAAGCATGGAATTTGATTAAAGAATGACGAAGATCTCACGTAGCGATTGAAACAAACATTCTAGAGAAGTAATAAATTTGATTGAAAATAAGTGTTTTTATCTTTGAATGTTGAACTATTTCACATAGAAGGTTGCTTTAACCGTTACGGCTTAAATGCCCTCACATGTTTCTCTTTTAATCGAACACTTAAAATTCAAAACCAAAACCAGTTGAACTGAATCCGTTCTTAAGTGTAATTTTTCGAACGTAGACAAAATGTATTTTTTTTTTTTTCAGCAGAAAGCAGAGGAGTAGAAAATAATTTCTTGCTAATGAAGTTGATAATACTTTTAATGCTTTATATCGTATTCGCGCGAATAAAAAATTAAAGGTTTACTGAGTGAAACTCGTAGTTTTAATCGGGCGTAGTATTTTTTCATTTGTACAAAAGGTCGAACACTGCTATTAGAAACATCTACATTTTAGCATACAATAAAAATGTTTTTCTGCACAAAAAGGATTTCTTTAGGTAAATCTAATACTTTTTTATGCTTACATTATGTTGAGTGGTCTGGATGTAGTCAAAGAACACAGTTCGATTAACAATCAACTTATCCGAATGATAACTGTAGCCTGCATAAAGGAGTCGAAACACCAAGTAGCATTCCCACTGCATTTATTTTATTAGTTGTGTATGTTATGAGCACATGTAATGCATAATACTAATATAAATTTGATATTATGTCGGACAGCCCAAGCTTGCCCGAAGTTCAGATAGTTTATAGCCGAACGCTCTACCGAAAAAAACTTATCAATTAAACCGAACAACTAAGTCCAGTGCTGTTAAGCTTTATTAAAATATGAACACACACACAGGCTATTTTTTTTTTTTTTTTTTTTTTTTTTTTTTTTTTTTGCCGAAAGCGACGTAAAAAATGGAAAACTGCATTAGAACTTTGCTTTAAAAAATGCATAAGAACTACAGGCAGCATCAAGGTTTTGAAACAGCAAGAGGCGATTTCGAAAACTTGAATTTTCGACCGTAAGTCTTTTTTTCGTCATTGGCCAGCCTGATAAGTTTTAAAATGAGAGGGGATTAATATATAAGATAAGATATTGAAGAAAAATGTTTTTATTTTTGAAAATTTTTACAATTTGTTATCGCAGGCTGCTTAAACCGTTATAACTTAGATGGCAGCACGTGTTCATCATTTAACAGCACGGTTAAAATACAAAATAAATTGAACTATGCTTTCGAATGTAGTAAAAATGATAAGCTATTTGTTTTTTAGCAAAAAGAAGAAAAAATATATATTTTACCCTTCAAATTGAGGTAGTATTTTATTTATTTGTACAAAGAGTCAAAAACTCATTAGAAGAATACATATTTCAATATACGATTTATTATTTTTTTTCTGAACAAAAAACAATTCTATTGTAGTCTGAAATCTTAAACCTGTTACTTATATTTTCGCCTACATTATGCTTTAATTTTCTTTCCAGAGCCAAAGCTTCAAAAAAAAAAAAAAAAAAAAAACACGTGCAATTTCGAAGTAATTTAGCACAAAATTACTGTATGTTTTCATATCAGCAAGGAGCATTTCCTTCTCATTTATTCTATTCCCTCATAGTTGTTATTCATTTAATTCAGTGTTCATGTAATGCGCGATATTTCTCTAATTTTTTTGTTGCAGATTGTTCGGACGTGGGCCCGAACACGTAATCTCCTGGTTACGAAGAGAACGCTCTGCCGATCAAGCTACTCAGCTCAGTCGGTCATAGCGCAAATTAAAGTTATAAGTTTGACCGAAAACCTTATTCTGGTTCTTTAAAACAGGTTTTTCGACTAAAAGAAACAATTTTCAGACCTTAGGTCTATTTTTCGTCAGTAGCCAGCACCATAAGCAATAAAATAAGCCGTAAATCAAAGAAATCGATCAAGAATTGAGGGAAATTTGGCGTAGAAACCAAAAACAGGCTACAGAAATAATATATAAGGATAATTTTTTTTTTCTGAACAAAAAACAATTCTATTGTAGTCTGAAATCTTAAACCTGTTACTTATATTTTCGCTTACATTATGCTCTATTTTTCTTTCCAGTGCCAAAGATTAAAAAAAAAAAAAAAAAAACACGTGCAATTTAGCACAAAACCACTAAATGTTTTCATATCAGCAAGGAGCATTTAATTCTCATTTATTCTATTCCCTCATAGTTGTTATTCACTTAATTAAGTGTTCATGTAATGCGCGATATTTCTCTAATCTTTTGATGCAGATTGTCCGGACGTGGGTCCGAACACGCATTCTCCTGGTTTCGAGGAGAACGCTCTGCCAATCAAGCCATTCAGCTCTGTCGATCATGGTGCAAGTTAAAGTTATAAGTTTAACCGTAAACCTCATTCTGGTTCTTTAAAACACGTTTTTCCGCTGAAAAAAACAATTTTTAAACCGTGGGTCTATTTTTCGTCAGTAGCCAGCACCATAAGCTTTAAAATAAGGTGTAAATCAAAGAAATCGATCAAGAATTGAAGAAAATCTGGCGTAGAAACCAAAAACAGGCTACAGAAATAATATATAAGGATGGGGAAAAAAAATTATTTGAATTCTGAAATTTTGAATTCAAATCAAGTTTTTCGCAATCACGAGCTATGACAGGACCCTAGTGATTGGAGTTATTGTGTCCAGAAATGGCTCCTGTCCTAGGCCTAAGCCTGAGACGGTTACGTGTGTTTAGTTGTGCATGTGCATGCTTGTGTGTGCGTAGACCTGCGTGAATGCACGTTGGCGTGTATGTGTGTAAAGGCGCATGTGTGTATGTGTATGAGCGTGCGTATGTGTAGGACATGGACACCACCGACCAGGAGAAGCGGCTACCGGGAAGGGGGGGGGACAGTGCTCAGGACTGGAGTAGCCGCGCCTGCAGAGGACGGTGGGGTTGAAAAAGGAACCGGACATAAAGGATGGTCAAATGAAAACAATTAGCAATCGTGATTGCTCAAAAATTTTTTCCAAAAGCCAAACAGTATGTGGTGAGTAAGCTGAGTTGATGTTTATTTCCGATTCTATATACATTGATAATTTCTTTCTCCGAAGTTGAGTTTGGCATTTTGCCGAGATAGTGACAAACACTGGAAAAAACCTGGTAAAAAATGGCAACTAGGAAAATTGGCAGGATTTCAAAAAGCATACTAAAACTAATATGATTTTGTACATACTACAATTGAGACTAAAATCAGAATATTGGAAATTTCATTAATAATAAATCATTCTTTCTGATAATTTTAATTTTAAAAATGATTATTGAAATAAAATTAAATAGATTGGGAATTATGTTTCAAAACAAATACAGAAAAATGAAATATACTACAAACATTATAAAAAACACTTTGAAGTGAAAATTAAATTACTTCCTTGTAAATGAAACTAGCTATTTTTACCACTACGGCAAAGAAGTATTTTTACTGAGAGGGGTTTTCTCCATCTTGGGCAAAACTCTGTCAATCCAACTCGATATTGATAACTGAGAGTCATGGTAACATACACAAAATGTTGTAAGTAAAGAATCCTGCATTACCTTACATAAAAGCTTCAGAAATTAAAATAGTATATCATTGAGACACATAAATAATGCAAGTTTAAAAACTAATCATGTCCCCTTCCGAAATTTGTTTTAAGCTATGCCGCTACGGCCGACTAAGATAAATCGCTTTTTTCAAGATTTGTAAAATGATCACATTTTTTTTATCTCTCATATCTTTAATTTTAAATAACTGTATGTATTATAATAAGTTTTGAAGTTGTTTGTCTTTGTGTATTTGTAACATTGTAAGGGTTTATTTTTCGTTTTCTTTTTAAATGAGTGAGTAAAATAAGGTTAGTGTCAGGGTTGGAAAAAAGTTTTTAGCTTAAACTACGTTTTTTTGGTTCAAAATGGGTTTATTTGGTTTAAACACTATTTGTTAGAAGAACAGCTTTATTTTCTGAGATTCACAAAGACTTTGTTTATTAATTGTCAATTAATGTTAAATATTCATAGTTGTACCTAATTTCATGATTATTAATTAATTAATTAAAAACAAAAACTTGTAATTGAATTTTCCATAAGTAGAGCTTTCTATAGCAAAAATATTTTTTGAAAATCTTTTAACTTTTGAAAAACTATACTTAAATAGGCTTTGGCATAAATAATTAATCAGAGCAATAATTTATTATGATATTTAAAACATAATTATATATAATCAAGAATAAATCTTGCAAATTAATTTCCTGATAATAGTTTTTTTGTGAAAAACAAGGTAAAATTTAAATCATTCATTCTCAAGTACAGAGAGCAATTTGAAGTATAGATAAATGGAGCACAAGTCTAATGAACATCACATAGCTTAAAAATTCCAAAGATCAACATATTAAGTAATATCACAAATCAAGCAAGTTTGGTATTGAATTAAGTTTTGTTTGACATATACTTTTTGGGGTATTGAATTGTAAGAAGTACTTGGCCCATGTAATTCAAAGGAACTTAGTTGGTCAGCCTTGTACACTTATGTACTCAGTAGAATAAGCTGCCTTGATTTTGAAAAAGAGAAAGAAAAAAATAATTAACAAACCTGAATTGCATTAAATATAGTGATGAATTAGAAAATTTATTGATCTAACTAATCTCTAAAGCTTTGCAGATTAGTTTGCATTAATTAAGTTTTACATTTTCCAACAATTTGTAAAATTTTTGTAAACATTTTGGCCAAACAACCCTGGTAAGGAAAGCCGAGATTTTGAACACTGAAATTTAAGACTGCAATAATAAAGAAAAAAATATAGCACATTTATTTTGTAAAATGCATACAAATATTAATACATATTCATAATATAACTCACCTTGTGGGATTTGCAGTCTTGCTAAAAGTAATGTATATTCTGTGTTATGTTTTGAAATTTTTTCAAGAAAGTTTTTTTCTTTTTTTCAAAATTTATCGATGATCATAAACAAATTTCTGGACCTCCTGACACGAGCATAAACTCTTCATCAATTTCTTTTAGTTTTGGAATAGTTTCCTCATTGAAACATTGCGCATCCACAGTCACATTTTATTAGCAACTACACGCGCTTTCGGAAAGAAAAACTATTAAACGCGTATTCTGCTCTCGCACTGCGCATGCTTCAGTACGTCAATAACTTTTTTCGCCAAGCTCGTTTCTGTTTACAATGTAGCCAGTTGGCGACCGCGTGCTCCTCAGATGCCCGCATTTTGGAAAGACGCTTCGGCGGCTTTGTTTTCGCTTGCACCTTGTTGATCTCTACCTGCCGAGTCTCCTGCAGTAAAATTTCTTTACTCTGGGCAATGTCTAACAAATTTGACAGTGATGTGGTTAACCTTTCCTCACACAGACGATCCAAAATCCTACCGGGTCTCATTCCCGCCACGAACTTGTCCTTGACTCGTTCTTCTAAATGTGCACCGAATTCACAGTCAGCTGCTTGCCTTTTCACTTTGACGTACCATTCGCGAACCGATTCTGTTTGCGACTGTCGCAATGAATCGAAAACGATTCGTTTACGGTATACCGAAATAGCCGGTTTGAACTGCCCTGTCAGAAGCGTTTTCAATTCTTCAAAACTCTTCTGGGCTGGCGTATCAGGATCACACAGATTCTTTAAGATTTTGTAGACCGCTTCACTTATCGTTGTAAGCAAAACAGGAACTCTACGGTCTTCTTCCACCTTGTTTGCCAGAAAATATTGCTCCAGGCGTTCAACGAAAATGTTCCAATCATCACTTATATTAAATTGGCTGATCGATGCTACGATTCCTGTATTCACCACCGTTACAGGCGTGCTTGTCGGCCCCGTCGTTGTCATTGTGCTGAGTCCAAAATTAAATAAATTGGAACTTTTTTCCAAAAATAACGTTCAGCATTCCAGCACTTTATCCTCGTCGCCAATTTGGTATATCTTAATATGACAAGATGCCGTGAAACATGGCGATGGAACAGGATAAAAAAGAAGAGACGGTTAACAACACAACATCTTTATTAGGACATGACGAACAAAAAAAAAAAAAAAAGTTAGAAAACCTCCATTGCGGTTACAGTTATGCAGTGTTGCCAAAACACAGATAATAACTTGTATACTAATTGCTCCATAGAGCGATACATTGCAACTAGGAATACCCCCCCCCCCCCGGACTTAAGTGGTAACCGTGTTAATGAAACAGAGAACACTTCATCGCAATTTTTTTTCCCAATATTTATGAAGCATGGAAGTACATTGCTTGTACATGCAGTAAACAATAAGCGTCATGATTTTTCTAATTGTGTAATGATTATTAATAAGGGCTGTAACAAATACTTTTTTGAGATATTTATTGCAATTTCGAAAATTTATTTCTGTTAAAGATAGCCAAATGTTGTTAGGTACAAAACATGTTCTTTGGGGGGGGGGGGCTGAAAGGAAATAAACTTTTAGAAAGTTAAGGTGTTTCATCCCTTCCCCATCCACTCATCCCTTTATAATTATACTTCAAGGCATTTGAATTAATTATTTATTTTCATATGTTTCTTTTATCTATCTAGGATTGGCAAAAGGTGCAGAAAAGTTAAGTGGTGTAACTTCTGGCTTTTCATGATTATGAGTTTTCTTTTTCCCGTTGTAATATATTTTCTGTATTACTTGTTTCAGAAATAAATGTTTCTTATAAATTGGTGTGTATATTTTTTAGTCATTTTTTTTACATTGAGTTCAACTTGCTGAATAGAATACCATGTGTGTATAACAAGACCAACACTAATTTTATTGATTTACTGATAAGCAGATACTGATATGTTGTTAAACGATTTTTTTCAGGCTTAATGCAGCATTTTTGTAAGGTAAAATTTCTACAGGTCATCTTAGAACAAAAGAAACTAAACAATGCAAATTGTTACTAAATAATTTGCATTAAATGTGCATTGTGAAATCCTGAAATAGAGGATGGTTTTGATAACTTAGTGTTTGTGATAAGAATATTTATAAGTTATTTATTAAGCTCCAATATAATAAAAGAAGACATGAAGGTTGAAATTAAAAAAAAATTGTTAACAGTTACTATTTAAACATTAATTACTTTTTACATGAACCTTTTTATTATTTTTTAAATATATATATTTTTAATTGCTGTAATGCAGCATTATTAGTTTCATTATTGATATTTTAATGAATATACAAGAAAAATGTTTCATACATAAAAATAATCTTCAGGTATTCTCAAAAAGAAAAACTTTGACATAATTTTAACTTGAATTTTGTGAAGAGATAAAATAAGATTGAACAATAATCAACTGCATGAAAAAATTTACACACAAAAAGGGGAGGAAGTGTTATACAACTCTGCCTTTTTTTATGGGGATGCTACTCACTAAGCGTCAAGATAATGATCTGAGAGTACAGTGAAAATATATTATATGCAGGTTACAAAGTCATATACACATAGCAGTAATAAAGAACCAGGAGTGGTTCAAAAGAACAAAAAAAAGGTTAACATTTTCATTTCTTCTTCAAAACTAGAATTTCAAAAGTAAATACAAACTTTTTTGGTATGACTTTTTTTTTTTTAAATAGAAAACCAATTAATTTTTTGGGGGGAATTTCAAACAAGGATATTTTACAGTTCAACAAATTATGAATTGATTAACAATCGAAACAAATTAACTTCCAGCCTTCTGGAGTTAAAAACGTAAGCAAACATTAAATGAAGAGAGGCATGTTTTTAAAAGTTTTTCAAAAACTAATTTTTAACTTTTAATGTTGACGATATGAAAAAGCCAACACTGAGAAGTATAATTTGGGGTAATTTTAAAGAAGTATAAATAAAGTTATCTTACCAGCAGCCAACAAAAAAAATAACATTTTTAAAAACGTTCTAAAACATAATCAGAAACAATACGAGAAAAGGATGGTAGAAAAGCCTAAACTAAAAGCATCAGATTTTAAAAATCATGTTAGGAAACTGGAAAAAAATGCAGCTGGTGGTAGTAAATTACTGCTAGGCTAGCAACTTGTTCTAGTAACACAAACTAGAATTTGTATGCTAGCTAGCATAAAGTGGGCCAAAACAGTGCATGGCATGCTAGCACGTCTGCTAGAACTAGCAAAAAATTAAAGCAACACGTGGTAGAAATATTGCTAGAAAAGCTTAAGGCTGTTGTCCCAAGAGATTGGCGCCAAGGGAAAATCAATCTACTCCCGTAATCAAAATCAACAGCAAATAGCCTCCCGATTTTTGTTGCATACGACGTGATTTTCAGTCTAGAATGGATTGAGATAATATTGTAGAAAAATTTTGCGTTTTTTCAATTTAAATTAAGTTTAAATGAAAATCTCGCTTGGCGACGGTTTCAGAATAGTAACCACACACGCACTAAAAACTGAACAAATTTGCGTCCTACTACAAATCCTGTAATAATATTAGAAAAAAAGCAGTTATCGATGGTTCATAAGACTTTGAGGGTCTTAATGATTATTTTTAAATTTCATTTTCATCAATTTTTATATTTTAAAGTGTGGATGTTTTAGAAACTTGTCCAATTTTCGGGCATTTAGTTCCAATCTTCTCATGCAGGTGTCGCTAAAGTAAGAAATCTGAAAAATACCCGTCTCTCCCACTTTTCCTAATTAACTCTACCATAAATCACTTTAGCTTTCTCCCCTTTTTCCCAACGCGAGTCACTTGCCTCAGGACTCACTTGCCTGGCCACTTGCGAGCTCCTCCTTTCTTCAAAGTCTGATAACGATGTTTCCCGGGGGCACAGGGAATCGACTCCCCATCGAAAAGTGGTTGAATTTTTATGAGATAAATGAAAAATCATAGTGTATTCTATGGTGATCAGTGGCGTTGCTACACTTTCTGCCGCCCGGGGCGATTCCTCAATTTGCCACCCTTTGGTTGAGAAACAGTCAAAAGTATTTAAAGGAAAAATAAGAATTTAATTACGAAGAAAAATAAAGAATATGCTCTGTCCAGAAAAAATTCTAAAATTAGTCCTAAAAATGCATTTTAAACTTTGGTGACATCAGGCAGGAGCTTAGAGGTCGGCGCTCTGCGCAGGAAATTTTCCTAATTTAAAGATCTAGAAACATAGTTTTATGGTTTCTTTGGGCTTGTCAAAGAGGGTAATGATTTCCTTTTGGATCCGTTCTTGGGGGCCTCCCTTAATGTTGAAAAACTCGGAAGTCGCCGCTTTCCTAGATCCGATACTGCTATATTACAGAATTTGGATGGTTTTCTTTTTCACTGATACAGGAACGATTAAAGATACTGATTCAAGAGGATGAAAAGTTGTGCATCGAAAGTCATTACTTTCTATGTGAATGTAAAAGGTTTACTTAGACTTCAATTCATTAATTAAAAACCTTCTGCTTAAATGAATGTCTCAGTTTGAAACTCACTGTTTATAGGAAATTTGCTGATATAAAGCATTAAGATTAATCGCAGTTATTATTTGAGTTGTGAGTAAGTACTTTTATAAAATAAACATAAAATTCATTCTGGTCTGAATAAAAGTTTTGTAATAAGTGACCAAATAAGGGGAGTCAGTACCCATTATACCATCAATGTTGATTTGCACAGGTTCATGTACCTTTTTCTGAAAATCTTTTAAAAATACAATTATGAAATTTTTTCAGTACCTTAAGTAGACTTTTTTCTCTTTACTGAAATAAAATTTTATAGAAAAAAAGCTTAGGTTTTTTTTTTTTTTTTAATTCTAATGTGTAAGTTACTGTATTTGTTTCCAAAAATGCCATTTTGCAACACGAAATCATCCCCATAAAAAATACTTTTTGAATATGAGAAAAAATTTAATTCAGTATAGGCAGTTAGATGTATGGAATAGGTAGTAAAAATTTCAAAGCCTAACACAATTTAATTTATGAGAAAAAGGAACATTTAGTTTCAAAAATACCATTTCGAGACATTGCGATTTAAAGGAGAAAATCATACCTCATCAAAATAGCTTTTACAGTCGACTCCCGCTACAACGCGATCCGACTTACACGAAATAGCTATAACGCGATTTTTTCCCCGGTAAAGAATTTTAGACCTAACGCGAATTCTCCGCCCGCAACACGAAAATTTTCCGATGGGAATCACGGTGTGTAATGGATCTTCATCCCTTCAGCATCACTGAGAGCGGAAGTTCCCACACCGTACTAGTTTAAACATCGCTTACACAAATAACTACTTCTCATTTTCCATTTTTTTTTTTTTTTCATTCTATATGGGAAAGTTGATGAAATATAACGACACATAAAAGCACTGTTTCATTTAAAGATTGAAGATAGAATGAAAAAGAGAAAGTTTCTGACAAATAAAGAAAGGCTAAAGATTATGTGCTTGAACAATTATAAAATGCGTCGGAGGTAGCACGACAATTAGTTATGAGTGAATTTTCCAAATCTGCAATGCAATTAAAAAGGAAAAGGAAATCCGTAAAAGTTCACAGAGTAGTTTCTAAGCAAAATGCAAAACTTATGAAAATGGAAGCTGTTCTTGTATTGTAAATTTAAGAAACCAGGAAGAATGGAAACGTTATGAAATCACATAATAAATATCACATAAATCATCACCATCTGCGTCTTTTAAAGTTAAATATCATTCTTGTATCAATTGTACAGTTTACAGTACAACTATAGTGCACTATTTCAATTGTTCATTTATAATTACTATTTTAATTTTTTAAAACAACGAAGAGTTTTCCCTTTTCTTCGTTAGTTGCATCCCTAAAATGAAATTGTCGGCCGCACTTCTGAAAAACGGAGGGGGGGGGGGGCTACGGTGATGGCCCTGAAGTGTACGCGGAAAAAGTATTATTAATGCATTTATTTCTTGTTTAATGAGTTTGAATATTTTTTCTTTCCAAAATTAAAAAATTTCATGTTCTAAAGGAAAAAAAAACCTTCAAGAAAAAAAATCCCCCCCCCCCCCCAAAAAATTTCGAAGGCGCAACTTGCGCCATAATCCCCCCCCCCCCCCCCTGTGGGCACCGCTGCAGTTTACCACTTTTATCGGCTGATTTTTCATCCTAAAATTCACACATTGAAACTAGCAATGGGATTCCTTTGAACCATGCACTACGTAAGTTAGTTCTTTTTAGAATTGCCTCTAAGGGATTGTACACAATGCACTGTGTAGTTTATGCAGTAAATATGCATCACACCGTGTGATGCATCTTTTCACACCTCTCAAGATAAATATATACATATCATACAAAGGGGAAAATGCTACATTTAACCAGAAAATAAAACAAAATAATACACGAGATTTATTCACTTAAAATCAGTAAATAGAAAAATATCATAATTATGAAATGGACTTACTTAATATTGACAATTGTTTCACATACAATTTGAAGAGCAGAAAATGATTCACTAAACTGGAATTGATAACTAAATGCTGCTCGTAATTCATTCACTTCAATAAAAAAAAAACGGTTCATCGGATATAAAATTAATCGCCCCGGGCGGCAGAAAGTGTAGCTATGCCACTGATCACCATAGATCATCTAAAACTGCAGTTTTCGAACTAAAATTTTCAGATTTTTTTCGGGAGAGAGCCCCCAGACTCCTCTTTACGTGTCACAATCACGAATAATTCACAAATGGGAATGCGTGCTTGAAGTTTGCATTTTGAAAAATTATAGAACAATGATCAAGAGTCTCTACCTCCCTTAACATCACCATAGGTCGTCTAAAACTGTGTTTTTCAAATAACAATCTTTAAAATTCCCGGGGGTGAGCCCCGTACCCCCTCTTCTGAACATAATTAAATATAACGTACGATTGTGTTGAGAACTTAAATTTGGAAAAATTATCGGGAGAGGCTATCTTGGACCTCCTCTCCCCCACCCTCCCAAACTTAAAATATAATGTAAAACTGCGTTTTTATGTCTTCAATTTCAAAATAATGCAAGAAGGTAGCCCTCCGACACCCCTTAATTCTGATTGAATATTATCCTTACAATTAAATTTATAGTGCTAGTACTAACGTCTAGTAATACGACTATCCCTTCTAAACCATAAACCAAATCTTCTCTCTCTCTTTCTGCGTATTGGAACATGCGTTTGAAATAATTAACGGACCGCCGAAAGCGTACTCCCCCCCCCCTCCCCAGTTTTTTGACCTAGCGACGGCCTACTGACGATTCTTTCCAAAATTTAATGACCGTGTCTCTTTTTCAATGAAGGGAACATCACAGACGGCATGATGGAGTTGATGTCCGTTTCAAAGCTGGATCAGACGATTTGATTTCTTTTCAATTTTTTTATAAATTTTCTGGAAGTAGCACAATTTTGCATGTTGAATGCGTGTTTTAAAAATGATGAAAGAGAGAGAGGTCAAAAATGTTTTATTGTTTGTGATAATTCTGAGCAGTACGCTCCAGTCTTCCATTGATTCATTTGCACCTCGACAATCGTTAAGAACTAGTTTTGAATTTTGCGAATAACATATTTTTTAGCCCTCCAATCGACAATTAATGTATTGTCTTCATTAACGAGTTCAAGCTTATGAAGAATTTTTCATTTCACTTTACTACCATCTTCTCTACCATTTTTAAACTGATTGTTTCAATTTATCATTAGATGATTTTTATTAAAAGTTTCAGTGATGTTGGTTTTTGCTGATGGAGGTATAACAGTCTGTTCTTAAAGGGTTCAAATTATTTTTCGAAAATCATATTTAGTTTCTTCTATATCTGATATGTATAAAAGGAAGGATACTTGATTCATGAAAATTCTTGAGTTCTGATTTTCGATGTGTACTGAATAGCAGAATCAATTTTTCAGAATTTCCGAAACATATCTGTCACGGGGTGTCTGATTCATCTTTTTTTTGGATATGCAACTTCAATTGTAGAAAAAATTTCGGATTTTGAAAAACTTCCAGGAGAGCGCCCCTCACCGTAGCGCCAGAATAACACCGTCTTTGTCATTAAGAGTCATCTAAAACTGCGGTTGTAGTACTGCAATTTTAAAAATTTTTTAGGAGAGATCCCCTGATTACCCCCTCTTTTCTTAACACGATTAAAGACAAGCCTAGAATTGCGTTTTTGGTGTATCAATTTCAAACATTTGCCGGGGGAATGGCACCGAAATTCAATTCCCACTAATATTATCGAGATCTATCAAAACTGCGTTTTCAAAGTTACAAGTTCGAAAATTTAAGTGGAGCACCCCTCCCCCCCCCCTCCATTCTCGTCAACATTATTAAAAAATCGTGTTAAATTTGATTTTCAGGGCTTCAACTTCGAGAAAATTCCGGAAGAGCTTCCGAAAACTCTTTTTCTTAACGTTACAAAGGTCGGCTACAATTGCGATTTTAGAGCTTCAATTTCAGAAAACTGCTTTTCCCCCAACCATAGATAGCATTTTTAAAACTTTAATTTTGAAAATTTTCCTGGGGTGAGTCCTAGGATCTCCTTTCCCTAACATTATCACAGATAGTCTAAAACTGTTTTTAGAACTACAATTTTGAAAACAAAGGAAAACCCTTTTTCAAACAACGTTAGACTATCTACAATTGCGTTTTTAAAGTTTCAATATTGAAAAATTTCCGAGATGGGCACAACAAACCTTTTATCCCCCTAACATCACCAGAGATCGTCTAAAACTGATTTTAAAACTACAATTTTCCCCCGGACCCACTATCTAAGGGACAATAAAATCACATTCATATTGCATAGATTCATATTGCGTAAATCAAGTAATGCTTCTATCCCAAGCCAGAAAGTTGAATGAACTCTTCCTGTAATTGTTCATGCGTTTGAAAAAAAAAAAAGTTGTAGCAAAATTCAGGGGTACACAAAACTTGTTTACTCAAGGTGCACGTTGGAAAATTTGGGAAGGCAAGGTGGGTCAACAATCCAAACAATATTTCAGTTCAAAATGCTATTTGTTAGCACTACCCCCCCCCCCCTCTCCACCCCATGAATGTGAATGGAAATTAAACACTCTAAAAACTGTTATATTTCACCAGATTCAAAAGCGAGAAACTTTTTTTTTGGGGGGGGGGCGGAATTTGCGCCATTGAACTTGGGGGGGATGGGTACCCCTGTGCAGATGGGTGAGTGCTGTCATCTAGTAGTGCAAGGAAAGTCAGTTTCTACAGGCGGTTAGTTTTAAATTCGAATGTAACAGCTTACCCCGGTCTCCCCTACTGCTCTTGGGAAGTTATCAAGCGATTCACATAAAAACAATTTAAATAATATTTACAATATGTATATTTATTTGCAATTATCAATTAATAGAGCATAGTTTTTTTTTTTTTTTCAGGGTCGTATAGTTTCATAAAACATGTTTTCTATCATTCTTTGAAGTTTTAAAACATTTCCTTGTAATGACAACGCACATGAATTACTGAAAAATGATACAGACTTGAGTTAGACCTATAAGGGAAAATATAATGATAGAAAACGGGGAGATAAAGAGTAACCGAGATTTTTCTCGAATGCTAAGCATGTTAGTATGTTTCACATGAGACAGCATCTTTATTTTCAGAGAAAAAAACTTTTTTATTGTTTCATTGTTTGCTCAAAAAGACATTTTGAATTTAGAATTAAAAAAGAAAAAAAAAAAGAACACGATTACATTCCGAATGAATTCTGTTACTTTTTGAAAAAAAGTTACTTTGTACGCGTTCTTTTGATCAAAACTGTGTTTTAATCAAACCTAGCTTAATTATTTAATATCTATATCGTTGAATCTTTGATAAGCACTGAACTTTAATGTCTTGTGCGTTAACCATTTTATCAGTTGTCATCTTTATTTATAGCAGCATCTTTATTCTATTATTTTTTTTTTTCAATCTACGAATCAACGATTTGAATAATTTACTCTGTTATTACGTTCACTCTCTTGTGTTCTTACCACTCCTCACTGTTCAATGGTATTTCATTAGTAAATTGTAGCTGGATTACTTTGCAAAAGTTTCCGCTTTTGAAAACTGCCCATTTGAAAAAAAAAAAACATATCATGTTTAAAAAAATTTTGATGACTCTTTTTTGTTTTTCGGTTTTTAATGTTTATGAACATGTTTCCATTTAGCATGTTTCCTTTATTTAAAAGCAGTCAGCCTTTTTCGCTCGTCATTCATTTTCATTTACCTCCGAGACTTAATATTAACAGAAAACAATTTTTAAATATTAATAATGTAAAAAAGAAAATAAACGTCAGTCACTCAAGAAACCAGCCCTGAATAAACCTAAGTATAACACTAAAATCATAGTCAAACTCCAATCTTGTTGCGACTTCTGGATAAACGCAACGACACTTTCTGAAATTAACATTTTCTTTTCGTCTTCACTTACTATTTTACGCTGATTAATTACCATGATTGAAAAACATTTGATTTTCATAAGATGTGTGAAAGTAATAATTATTAAATGATGAGAAAAATTATCTTCGAAAATGAAAAAATACTAATATTTTACTTTTAAGACCAAAAAAAAAAAAAAAAAGAATTAAAAAAAATGTGTGGTTAAAGCAAAATTTGCTGCCCCTGAAAAATTTGCCGCCCTAGGGGGCCTATTGGGAAATTGGGCCCTGGTGTCAATACCTTTCAGAAAAACTAATTCCTATAACTGCATCACAAAAATCACTCCGAAGCTAAAATTTGACCATTTGCTCCTGTAGAGAAATGTTGAAAGAGCAAACCGGTCTTCGTCTTTGCATTTGCCTGAAGGGAGAGGGGTTCGGTTCCCGTGACAGCTATTAACGCCTAAGTACTTCCCTCTGTGGGAAGCTGTTTAGAGAGGGACCTTTATTCCCCCCCCCCTTTCAAACCGAGTGAAATTCTGCGCCATCTACATTTGAAAGTTGGCAAATGAAACTAGAAAACTCTCCCTTAAAAAAGATCAATGGATGGTTTCTAGCAAAGAAAGAATAGCATCTGGTGGTAGTACATTACTGCTAGAATAGCAGCAAGTAGTGATAGTAATTGCTGATAGGCTAGCAACTGATTCAAGCAACACAAGCAAGAAATTGTATGCTAGCTAGCATTAAAAGTGGGCCAAAACAGTGCATGGCATGCTAGCAAGTCTGCTAGAACTAGCAAAAAATTAAAACAACACATGGTAGAAATCTTGCTAGAAAAGCTAAAAAAAGAGCACTGGATGATTGCTAGCAAAGAAAAACTAGCACCCGGTGGTAGTAAATTACTGCTAGAATAACAGCAAGTAGTGATAGTAATTGCTGCTAGGCTAGCAACTTATTCAAGCAACACAAGCTAGAAATTGTATGCTAGCTAGCATTAAAAGTGGGCCAAAACAGTGCATGGCATGCTAGCAAGTCTGCTAGAACTAGCAAATAATTAAAGCAACATGTGGTAGAAATCTTGCTAGAAAAGCTAAAAAAAAAGCAATGAACGGTATCTAGCAATGAAAAAATAGCATCTGGTGCTAGTCAATTACTGCTAGAATAGCAGCAAGTGGTGCTAGTCAATTACTGCTAGAATGGCAGCAAGTGGTACTAGACAATTACTGCTAGGCTAGCAACTTATTCAAGCAACACAAGCTAGAAATTTTATTCTAGCTAGCATAAAAATTGGGCCAAAACAGTGCATGGCATGCCAGCAAGTCTTTTGCTAGCTAGCATAAAAAGTGGGCCAAAACAGTGCATGGCATGCTAGCAAGTCCTTTGCTAGCTAGCATAAAAAGTGGGCCAAAACAGTGCATAGCATGCTAGCAAGTCTTATGCTAGCTAGCATAAAATGTGGGCCAAAACAGTGCATGGCATGCTTCCAAGTCTGCTAGAACTAGCAAAAATTCATGCTAGTTTATGCTGTTTTACTTGCTGGGAATAAGCATGTGACGCTATGCTAGCAAAGAAAGTCTAGCATGAATTTTGACATGGGGAGGGCCCCTTGGAAACATTTGCTACGGGCCCCGCGCTGGCGTAATCCGGCCCTGGTTAAGAATAAGTATTAACAAAATCGAAAGCGTGTACGGCTCCGAATTATGTACACATTGAGTATTAAAAAATGATAACAATTAGGATTTAGAAAAATGGTGCTCATATTTTAATATTTTGTTGTCAGTCAAGAACTTCTTTTTAACGTTTTCTTAAATTAGTCAAGTGCATGCTGGGCAAAGTGACATAGTTCAATTCGCTTACTTATTCAATCATTTTAAGTATTAATTTATTAATTAATTAACAATTGCCTTATTCACCCCAATTGAATTTATTCCAGAACTTTAGTCGACTCTGAGATGATAAACATAGAAAATTGTCAAATTTTAAGAATTTATCTTGAAAAAGTATAAAAGTTATAATTCTAGGAAATATAGTAGTACCAATATTTCCTAGAAGTGTAGTTGAATGATTGGTGGTAGTAGCTGGGGAAAGGGGGGGGGGGGCAGACCAGCTAGAGTTGAAAACCTAGTGGTTGATAATTAAAATTTGTAAGCAAGGATTTCTAATTGTCATTGTAAAACTTCTATCATCATGTGTGACAGTTTTCTTTTTATAAAAAAAGAAAATTCTGTTTGAAAACTGCGTGAAAAAGGGAGAGAAGGGACTGGGGAAAAAATTCTAAATTGCTATGCAGAATGTACAAACATTTTATGATAAAAATTTACTATGAACTATGCCTCTGGACGTGCACTAAAAGATCAATAATGATATTTGATATCTACAAATGTTTCAAGACTTAAAAAAAAAAAAAAAAAAAAAAATCTGAATAAAAAAAATCCGAATTTTTTGATTAAAAAAAATTAAAAAATCACAATCCCTGATGCGTCACTTCTAACCTTTATCATTATTACTCAATAAAACTATTTTCATATAGAATTTTAACATAGAAAATGTGTTTCACATATGAGAGTCTTGCAGAGTAAAATATCTGAGTGTTTTTGTCTGTAGTTGATGTAAAACTGAAACTCGTATTTTTACCTGGATATGTTCATCATTAAATTTGTTGTAAACGAATTTGAATTGTTTTTTTTTTTCATTCAAAAACTTTCGTTGTTCACTTTTAATTAACAGACATTTTTCAGCACCATTTTCATTTTTAAAAAATATGATTATCAACAAAATAACTTTTATTCTATTGTACGACATAGTTATTTTTCAACTGGCATTAATTATAGTTATTTTTCAACTGGCATTAATTCATATGAATGTGTAAAAAGTAAATGAATAGAAAGAAAATAATTCTATTAATGTTTATTTTTTTGGCGTTGTGGTTCCTTTTTCAGATTGGACCAGGGAGCGTCTGCAGCACCACCGCCCATCGTCCTCTGCAGGCGGCGCGTCCTGAGCTATCCGCTTCTCTTGGTCGGAGGCGTCCATGTCCTACACACACGCGCACGCTCACACACACACGACTTTACACACATACACTCACACACGCCTACGTGCGTACACACAGGTCTACGCACACGCACAAAAGCCTACACACTTACACACACAACTGCCCAGGAGGAGAGGCAGGCTTGGGGGGGGGGGGGACAGGAGCCGTTTCTAGAAATAATAACTCCAATCAGTCTCCACGAGTCCTGTCGCAACTCGTGATTGCGTAAAACATAATTTGAATTCAAAATTTCAGAATTCAAATTATTTTTTTGAGCAATCACGATTGCTTATTACATAAAAAGTAGTCAAAAACTTTGTACTGCATAGTGAATAAAATATGACAACGTATATAAAGTACAAATTGAGAATGGAAATTTTTTTTTCTTTTTTTAACCTTTTTCCATTCTCAATTTGTACTTTATATACGTTGTCATATTTTATTCACGATTGCTTATTGTTCTCACTTGACCGTTTTTGAGGTGCGTGCCTTTTTCAGTTGAACCAGGGACACCAGCACCACCGCCCACCGGCCTCCTGCAGGCGCGGCTCCGAGCACTGCCTCCTGGAATCTGTTTCTCCTGGTCGATGGCGTCCATGCCCTACACACACACGCATACACACACACATACACACACGCATACACACATACATACACACAAGCCTTTACACACATACACACACGCCTACGTGCATATACACACACAGGTCTACGCACACACACAGCCTACACATGCATGCACGCGCGCCTACACATACATATATGCCTGCACACTGACACACAACTATACACGCGTAACCGCCCAGGAGGAGGGGTAGGCTTGGGGGACCCCCAATAGCCCCCAATGAGTAGGGCCTTGTCGCAACTCGTGATTGCGAAAAACATAATTTGAATTCAAAATTTCAGAGTTCAAGTTATTATTTTTTTTATTTCTAAAATATTTTTTAGCTAAGTCTGAATACTTTCAATCAGTTGAGGTTGCAAGAACTTTTTTGTTCAGAGGATTAATTTTACATCCTCCAAATGTAACCAATACCAATTCACCAAGAACGTTCAATGTTTGTAATTTTTTTCGTCCAATTTTAAATTATTGTTTTCATGAATCGTAGCTGTTACATATATTAAGTCTATTTCATGTGAATGCGCAATGTACTTATTCAGAATAACACAAATGAAAAAACCCTTTTAATAATGCTACCTTATTCTTGTCTATTTGAATAATTTTACTATTTCTAACAATTGTAGGCAATTTAAAAATTTATCATGTTAAAATATTACTGAATTTGAAAATTTATTCATTCACCCATTTATACCAAGTGTAACCAAAAAGAAAGCATTCTTCTTCTTTTTCCTTTGTAAGATTGCACTATTTAATGTAAATAATTATGCACGTAAATGAAAAAGTGTTTTTTTATTTTTTTTCCACCGTAAACAAAAATATTAGCATTTTTAATTACTTGAATATTTATATTTTTGCTAAATCTAAAGAATAAATGAATTCTAAAAAAAGAAAGAAGGAGAACCTCCATTAATAGGGCTTTGCAACCTTATTTTTATAATTATTGTTGATCGATACTCATACATTTATCCACTAGATGGCAGCATGAAAGATAAGAAAATCATAAAGAAAAGAGAAGATATTGCACTATTTCACCCTGACGCTTTCGAAAACTTTCGGTCTCTAACCGAACGTGAAATTTCTTTTTCTGGATTAGACGTTCGCTGCTTTTCGTTTCGTTTGTGTATATTTTGCAATCGGGTCAGCTTTGTTGATGGATCAGTTGGTTAACGTTGTCAGTCAAAACTTAACGAAGTCCAACACCAGGCTTACAATTTTCAAATTTTAAACATTAATGCTATAATTATGAGTCAAGACGTAACTTACCTTGGGGTTTGATATAAGTACACAGCAGGTAATAGAAATGTGCGGTGCATTAAAAATTGTGTTATGTTTCTGTTTCGTCACATTTAAATCTCGCTTTGCAATTGTTTCTGAATCCTTATTTTTGCATAATGTGCAGTTGGCATACTTGGAATATATTTTTATTTTCAATCCTTTCTTTGGAGTTCCTCATTTCCTACAATTCAATGCTAATTTTTAATGAAGTGTAAATGAAAATTTCATTGAAAGTAAGCAGAACAGATTGGAAGAATTTTTTTTTAATTGTGTTAAAATATTATGTATATTTTAGGTTTTTTTTTCTTTCTTGCTTGATTTTTTCCAGACATTAATCACAAATGTGCGAAATTTATCTCATAAAAATTAGATTTAAGTTACACAATGTTAATTTCATCACCAAGGAGACGGTATCTTCTGCAACCCCCTGGCTTTCAGAAAAAAAAAAAGAAATGTACATACAGTATAACTTTGATTTAACCATACCCAGTTTAACAATTTCCTTAATTTAATGATACATTTCACTGGGCCGCATTTGACTGCATTGAATGTCTATGCTCCTCGATTAAAAAATATCCTTGATTTAAAGGTACTTTTTTCAGTCCCTTGACAATCGTTAAATCGGGGTTGTACTGTATAAATGGGTGCAATAGTTGTTGTTTTCTGAAGAAAAAGAAAAACAATAAAATTTGCATTGAGTATGCAGATGCAGCTTTTGCTTCTCCCCCACCTCCCCGGAAAAATTCAAAATGATGGGTCTGGATATTACTATGTAAATAGTGTTATTTCTTCATATGTGTTGCTGTAGAATATTAAATAAGGTTTCTGATAAATATTGAATTTCTTGTGATCTACATTTTAAAGTAAATTCTATTTTCTCTCCTTTCAGTTAAAAGCTGTTGTAATTAATGATGCCTTAAGAATTACACATCAGTCTTCGGTGTCTTTTGATTTAGATCTTCCTGAGTTTCGGTATGGTATTCAGCTTATATAATTTTTATTGAAAATATATTGAGTAAACTTTTCAAGATAGTTCATACCATATGTTGAGTTTTCCATTTTTTTAAACTTTAAGATCATTTTTTCGACATTTAATGTTTTTATAATCAATGAACAAGCAGAAAGGAAAACAATTAGCTAAAAGTATTTTTTAAAAGTGAATAAAAAGTTAACTGCATGAATATAGCCAATTTCAATGCCTTTCATTAAGTTAAATTTTTAGTGTCATATATTTAGTGGGGACATTAACCCTACTAGCAAAATTTCTTGCATCAACCTTGACAGATCTTGATATTATACTGACGGCGTCAATATTGATGTGTTTCATACTGCATAAAGCTTGCATAAAGATTAAAAAGCAATATTGCAATAACAACACGTATGCAACATTGCATTCATACTAAAATATCAATATTGATATTACCTTAAAACAACAACATTGCATACATGTTGACGCCGTCAAGATGATATTGATTTTATGCTGTCCCCGTCAAGGTAATTAGTACACAATAGAACAGGTGGACCTTCGTTGATACTTGCGCATGCGCACAGCTCTTTCTACCCAGCGTCCCTCGCATTGCTAGTACATTGATTCAGTCGGTTCAGAGGAGTTGCACGTGGCGTTGCATTTTTTAGGCTTCGTTAAGTTGGTTGTTTAGTTATTAGTGTGGAATAGTATTGTTTTAGGAATAACTTATGACTAACTGATATTTGCATTTGTTTATTAATATAGTACTAAACAAGTCATATCGCAGACGATGTGCGATCAATGTTAGAAATGGCCGAAAATAACAAAGGACATGAAGCCCAGAATTTCGTATTATCACTTCAATCTCACGAGTAAGATTAATTATATTCAATGGTTATTTATGTTATTCTTTGAGATAAATTCATATGTTTTGTTCATGGAATATTTTCAATGCTGACATCCATTTGAAAATGAACTTTATTGTATTTATTTATTTATTTATTATTTTGCTACCTTTACTCTTAAATGTGCTATAAAAACTTCCGCAATTATTCCTAAATAGGCATTTTATGTCTTTATAATACAATTAGAAGCATGAATTTAAAAAATAAGTCAAGTATTACGCAAAACGAAGAAACTTTCATTTTTTAAATTAAATTGCGAGTACTTTATATCTCTATATGAATTTCCGATCAGATGTCAGCTTTAAGAAAATATTCTTAGACTAGAAAACTATCTTGAAGAATAACAGAAATAATTAAAGAATGAAATTTAATTCTCGAGTTTGAAGTGAAAATAATACAAATAAATAAATGGCTAAAACACCTTGCAAACGTGCTGATTTCATACTGTCATGTCAATGTATCCTGACATTATCCTGTCATATCAATACGTATGCAAGATTACAAAAGCAAGATCATCTTGCCTAGACCTTGATTTCATGCTGTCATGACAACATCTTGATATTATCCTGTCATATCAATACGTATGCAATGTTACAAAAGCAGCCTACCTTGATATTTTACTGATATTATGCTGCATACACCTTGTCCATCAATATTGTGGCAGCCTGCTGACAGCATAAAGGGAGTAACATAACAACATTGAGGCAGTATTAATGCAAGATGATTTTTCTTGCATGTCAACCTTTATGCAATACTGAGGCAAGATATTTTGCTTACTGGGAATATATTTACCCAGTAAGCAAAATATCTTGCCTCAGTATTGCATAAAGGTTGACATGCAAGAAAAATCATCTTGCATTAATGCTGCCTCAATCTTGTTATGTTACTCCATTTATGCTGTCAGCAGGCTGCCACAATATTGACTGACAAGGTGTATGCAGCATAATATCAGGAAAATAACAAGGTAGGTTGCTTTTGTAATATTGCATACGTACTGATATGACAGGATAATATCAAGATGTTGTCATGACAGCATAAAATCAAGGTCTAGGCAAGATGATCTTGCTTTTGTAATCTTGCATACGTATTGATATGACAGGATAATATCAAGATGTTGTCATGACAGCATGAAATCAAGGTCTAGGCAAGATGATCTTGCTTTTGTAATATTGCATACGTATTGATATGACAGGAAAATGTCAGGATACATTGACATGACAGTATGAAATCAGCACGTTTGCAAGGTGTTTTATCTATTTATTTATTTATTTGTATTATTTTCACTTTAAACTCGCGAGAATTAAATTCCATTCTTTAATTATTTCTGTTATTCTTCAAGATAGTTTCTAGCCTAAGAATATTTTCTAAAAGCTGACATCTGATCGGAAATTCATTTAAAAGTATTAATAGTACTCGCAATTTAATTTAAAGAATGAAGTTTCTTCGTTTTGCGTAATACTTGACTTATTTTTTAAATTCATGCTTCTAATTGTATTATAAAGACATAAAATGCCTAGTTAGGAATAATTGCGGAAGATTTTATAGCACATTTAAGAGTAAAGATAGCAAAATAATAAATAAATAAATAAATACAATAAAGTACATTTCCAAACAGATGTCTTCATTAAAAACATATGAATTTATCATAAAGAATAACATAAATAACCATTGAATAAAATTAATCTTACTCGTGAGATTGAAGTGATAATACGAAATTCTGGACTTCATGTCCTTTTTTTCAAAATCTAGGGACGAAAAAAGTAATTTTCGGCCATTTCTAACATTGATCGGACATCGTTTGCGATATGACTTGTTTAGTACTACGTTAATAAACAAATGCAGTTATCATTCATTCATAAGTTATTCCTAAAACAATACTATTCCACACTAATAACTAAGCAACCAACTTAACGAAGCCTAAAGATTGCAACGCCACGTGCTCTGAACCGACTGAATCGAAGGTCGAAGGAGGAAAATGTGCCAGCAATGCGAGGGACGCTGGGTAGAAAGAACTGTGCGCATGCGCAAGTATCGACGAAAGTCCACCTGTTCTATTGTGTACTAATTACCTTGACGGCGACAGCATGAAATCAATATCATCTTGACGGCGTCAACATGTATGCAATGTTGTTATTGTAAGATAATATTAATATTGATATTTTAAGATGAATGCAATGTTGCATACGTGTTGTTATTGTAATATTACTTTTTAATCTTTATGCAAGCTTTATGCAGTATGAAACACGTCAATATTGACGCCATCAGTATAATATCAAGATCTGTCAAGGTTGATGCAAGAAATTTTGCTAGTAGGGTAGTAGGGGCTTAAGGGCGATAACTTACTGCTAAACTGCTCAATATTTTCTACCTTATAATTTCTGAAAATTGTGTGGTATATTTCAGCATTGTATTCTCAACTATTTAGTATAACATCAATTAATTTAATACGCGGCTATTTAAAAAATAAAGAAAATTGTATGGTTCTTTATGCAGAAAAATTAGAATGTAATTAAATAAGTGTAAATAAAAAATACAGAACTAAAAAGTTGAAACTTTAAAAAGAAAAAAGAAAGGAATTATAGGCATTTAAGTATAGTTAATAGTTCAAAGATGTCTGTTTTCTTTCTCATTCTTTGAGAAGTGAAAAAATTTCCAGCAATGCTAAACAATCGTTGAACTGGAGCAGATGACGCAGAAAATTGAAAAATACTTCGGTAGTATTATTTTTAGCAAAAGGGTACATATGAGTGTCCCTACAACTCTACAGGATCAATTTTATGATCATTTGATAAGCTATTTGCACATGCTTAGATTTCAGTCTTGAATTAATCAGTTACTAAAGAAATTGCACTTTTACAAGTGCTAAAAGGTTTCAACTTCACACTCATAAAAAATATGATTGGGCATAACACGTTTTGTTATGATTTCCACTTTTTAGTCATAAAGTTTTTTTTGCATAAATGAGTATTTTATAATAATATTTATACATCATAGTTTTAATGCAGTAGTGAAGTGCAATTATTCTTACAGTTAAAAAGTAGCATAAAAAGATAATTAAATTTCAAAATTTGTGTTAAAATAATTCATTGATACAAACGTAAACAATTATAAAATATATCAATGATAACTTACTTATTAACTAGACTTATTAACTATAGATAGTATTAGTCGTAAATATATAAAACATACATTTAAGATGAAACTATGTTGATGAAACAAAATGAGAAATTATTTTGAAAACATTAAAAAAAAAAACTTACATACCAGGGTTTAGATTAGATGTCACATAGCAAAAAATAAAGGCAATAGATACATTAGGGTGTTTAAAGAATCACTGAAACACTAATGAAAATTCCATTTTCTTTTGACAAAATCTTTTCAGTCATTCACCACTTTCTCATGAAAGTATATACAGTAACCCCTCGTTATATTGTGCTTTTCGGGGGAGAAAGAAAAAGAGCAATATATCCGAAAGCACGATATAACGGAGGTCATTAAAAATAGTCATAAGTCCAATACACAAGTAAATTAGCATTCGTTCTTTTTGAATGATTGTCTTTCTAATTTTCTCACCGTCAGAAAGGTTAAAACATCAAATGGCAAATGAAGACAATCTTTCTGAGTTACCGCGAGATAAGAGTGAGCAATGAGCATTCCAATACCCTCTTATTCCCAATAGACTTTCTAATCCGTTTGACTTGATGTCACATTGTTTACAGAAAACTATTTTGCCCGTCCAGATCATTCTTCCTTTCTTTGATGCTAATCCTGGTTTGTGCAACCAAGCAAAAATCTTTTCTGTGCTAAAAGAAAAGCCCTTTTTCTGTTCTACGTGGGCTAGTATGACACCTGCTTGATGTCTGTCCCCCATTGTAAAAGCAATGTATCAATACAAAAGATGTCAAGTAGTTTGAAAACTTGAAACTGAAATATACTGCTCTGGTATGTACATTCGGATGACAGGAATTACTGCTGCTTTTCCAGCGCATTCAGAAAAACAGCTTCCTTTTGTTCATTGACAAAATAAAGAAGAAAGATACCTTCTCTGAGCAATACCATATGTTTTCAGAAATGGTTTCAAACTTAAAGCAAAGTTTTTATTTCTTATTTTAAGCTTTAATATTTCGGGAGACAAAAGAAAAGAGCGATATATCCGAATGAGCGATATAACGAGGAGCTACTGTATAAAAAAACCAAGATCTTTTTGTTGCACGAAAGTTAATTGTACTTGTGATATCATTGTACTTTTTTTGCTAAAATACGATTTTGAGATGGCAATGTGCTTCTCTTGTTTGCCTAACATTAACAGATGAAAAGGTAAATTGATGAATGACCAATTGTAAGGGATTTGGGAAGACATTTCCATGAGGCTTTGAGACGTTCTTGTCAAAGACGCCCACAGGGTACTAATTGTACTAAACACTTAAGATAGGTCTTGATTTATGACTCTCATTTGCAAACAGGAAGGAGCCGGGATCGCCGCGAATCTTAGATCCCCCCTTCTCTCTAAGATTGGCGGTGGTCCGGGATAGTACTGGATACCTTTAAGTTGTTTTCTACACTGGTAGGCAAAAATTAAGGACGAGACGGTTTTTTCAATATAACTTTGTACAAAAGCTTTCCAAATCAACACATTTAATACCGTAAGATCCCCAATACGTAAGGACGTGTAATGTAAGCAACACTTCCTAAAAGAGAAATCAGAGGGATAAAAAGAAGCTTTATTGAAAAAGTAGCATGGAGCGCAATGCAACTGAAGGCCGAAACATCCCTGTGATGGGTGTCCAGCAAGAAACATCCGGTCTTTAGTAGGGGATATGATCTCCCCCAACTGCTAGGCAGGTTTCACAGCATCTGCCCATGCTGAGAATGAGGGTGTCAATGAGTTGTTGAGGCATTGTTGCCCATTCGTCTTGCAGCGCCAATTGAAGCTTCCGATTCGTTACTGGTGGTAAGGTACGAGCTGCCAAGCGTCTGCCTAGAATATCCCATACATGCTCGATGGGATTGAGATCCGGAGATCGTGCCGGCCAATCCATACGTTCAATATCCTTACTCTCTAAGAGCTGTTCGGCAGCTACTGTGCGATGGCATAGTGCAATATCGTCCATGAATAGGAACTGCGGAGTCATAGCACCTCTAAAAAGACGCACATATGGAAGAAGAATCTTGTTACAATAACGGGTCCCGTTGACTGAACCTGCGTCGAAGATGTGAAGGTCTGTACGACTACCAAGCATGATGCCTCCCCAAACGAGAACACCGCGACCTCCATACCTGTCCCTTTCAATGATGTTCAAGGGATGATTGCGTCTTCCCCGCTCTCTTCAGATGAGTATGCGATGAGAATCGCTACTCAGACTGAATTTGCTCTCATCTGTAAAGAGTACTCGTCCCCATTCATTGTCTCTCCAATTCCGGTGTTCCCGGCACCACAAAGAACGCCTTCTCCGATGGGCAGGTGTTAGAGGTACACACCGTATAGGGCGTTGTGCAAACAGATCACCACCATGCAGTCTTCTGGCCACGGTAAAACGCGATATCGGTCGTCCAGTCGCCTGTGTCGTGTGTCTAGCGATTTCTCCCGCTGTCTGCTGCCTGTTTCTTCTGGCCTGTAAGACAATATACCGGTCATCTGCGGGTGTGGTTCCTCGTGGACGACCACTAATGAACCCCCGGATAGCTGTTCCTGTAGTTTGAAATTGTCTCCAAGGTCGTGAAACGATGCTGTGAGCAATTCCGAACTCTGCAGCCATACTTGTCACACTGTGGCCTTCCTCCAACTTCCCAATGATTCGACCTCGGGTAAAAGCATCCAGATGTCGTCTAACAGATTGATTATTCACCATTTCTTTCTGAGGCAGCAACTCGGTGTGATTTTAACTGCTATACGGCGTACGATCTCTTTGTCAGAAATACTGATTTTACACCGACAACATGCTTTATACTACTCAGACACTTCCCCATTACATCTGCCTGCATATCTGCGCATGTGCTACCGTACATCACCTTACTTAATCTCCTGATTGGTCTTTCTGTCCGCTCTGCCTCTTCGTTCAGCTGATATGCTAATTTTTCAACTTCGTCCTTAATTTTTGCACACCAGTGTATGTTACTATTGAACTATGTTATCTTTCTGTACAATAGTAAAAGGGGGGCTTAAATTCAGAAAGTCAAGATTACACAATTACGAAGCTAGATTATGATTTTTATTTTACTAAGATTACAGTTACTATTACGCATGCAAAGCCTGATTATGATTTCAACTACGATTATGGGAGTATCCCATTGACAGATTATGATTACACAATAACGTAATCAATTACTCAGATTACGATTACTCCAAGCCTGATTCCAAGCCATTGTGGCATTTGGGGTAATAAAAATGCAGATACTTTTGTAAAAGAGGCTTCTCTCTTGAGCCCTCCTGTGTCCACTGCAAATCTACAAAACATCAAACTTTTGCTCAAGCAAAAAATTCATGAACACCGCTGAGGCTCCAGTAGGGAAAAATTAATAGCAAATCGTGGGCAGGACCATCGCCATAGGGAGGGTGAGGGAGGTGTCTCACCCTCCCAGTGATTTCATCCAGTCGGCAAAATCAGTTCATAAGTCGGCATTTTCAATGTTTTGGAATTTCGAAGTTTTAATTGACAGAAATTAAAAAAAAAAAAGTTATCATATTCATACAAAGTTATACATCTAACCTTTTCATACTTTGCGCAAGAGAAAATAATGAATGGTGTCTCCGTTTACATTCAGTTTTACATTGCTCACACTATGCAGATTGCTTAGTTTGCGACTGCTCATTTTGCCGAGACAATAAGCGTCCAATCAGAAAATTCAGCTAGAGTCGGCATTTTTTCTTTTTCAGTTGATTCTGTATTCTAAATCTTTGAGTAAAGTAGTATGTGGTTTGACCATGTGCACGTTTTCACCTTTTATTGAAAAAGGAAAAACCAAAAAACATGTATATTTTGCGTACTGAGGACTATTCATCTCAAAGCCCACCTGAAAGACATAATCAATTCGCCGACTGCTAATTGCACAGTATTCTCAATTTACCGACATATACTTGAACAAAGTATGTTTTGCCGACACTATATCCAGAGACACCCCAAACTTAAATTATTGGGGAAAATCCTCAATTTTCCGAATGATAAAATACGGATATGCAATGCACACATGAGAAGGAACATTCAGGAATTTAAAAAATGCAATAATGTCTTAAAACTTGCCGAATAATCAGACAAATTTGGCCGAATAAGGACTTTTATGGAGGCCAGTGGGAGCTCCCAATGGGCGCCGCCTTCCTGTACTCAGTCGGCAATTTCAGCTACAATCAGCAATTTTTACTTTTAGAGTGAATTCAAAGTTCACTATATCTTTAATAAAAGTTAAATGGAAGTGCATTTGGATAAATGGAAGTGCACTTTTACATTTTCTCATTTTAACAAATTTACAATGCAAATCATAAGTTCTAATGAGTGTTTATATTGTAAATTTTAAAAAGATAATTCAATCTTAAAATATTATTTAGAAATATCTGCGAAGCTGTATCACCCATTAAGATTACCTGTGAGCAGTCGAGATGTAAGATTCAAATTTTTTTTCAAAAATAGTTATTCAATAAACTGTATAGAAACTCACGGAAAGTCTCAGTTTAAAAACACAACTACATTAAGAAACATGATAGCTTTGGACAGTGCACAGTGGACACATTTATAAAATTGAATCATCAATAAAAAAAATTCACAGCAAAGTGGAGAAATGCATAGGGTGCCGAAATCATAAAAAAAAATTAAAATAGAGAGAAGGATTTTATTACAACACAAAGTCCCATTGGTATGTATTTTTAAGTGTTTGATTTTGAAACGAACTTCTGAATACACATTCAGCACCGTTTCCCCTTTTTCTAGGCTTACGGGTAAAAACCGAAATAGTATTCTACTCGCAGGGGTTATGCCTATTTGTCGACCACACAAGTTTATTGTGTAACTAAAGCAAGACATTTGTCCGCCAATTGTAACACTCAGAAATGCCGTCGTGGAGACGGCGTGGCGTAATCGCGTGTAGGGGTGATATTAGAAACCTCAGACCTTCAGGGGTCTTTTCTGTTAAAAACCTTTCTCTGGAATCTGGAATTAGGAGCTCGAGGGAAAATTAGAGAAGAGTTGGATCAACTGTTGTTGTGTGCTTAGGACGGTCTGTCCGGCCCCTGCTGTGTGAACTTTCTGCCTGAAGAAGGAAAAAGAAGGTTATTGGCGTTGGAGTCTTGAAGAGATACAAATGCATTGAGTTTGTCCGGCTCCCGAGTTTGGCAGAAGATTTGAGTGACTATCCTGCATAGCTATTTTATTCATTATGAATTTCAAAAGAAAAAAAAAAAGACTAGTTAAAGTTTTTGAACTTTATTTTTTTTGAACTTGAATTTGAGAAAAAAAAAAAAAAAAGCTTATTGAAATGCAGCAGAAAAGAAATGATTATTTTAACTAATATTTTCAAAGCATTATTTTAATCTTTCCCCATTTACATAAATATATATATATCTTCCGTTAAATATTGAAAAATAAGAGTTCTAAGTAAGTTGCTGGGATGAAAAATTTTTTGTGAAAAGTTTCAAAAAAGAAAAGAAAAAAAAAAGGGGGGGGGGGGAGGGCAAATGAATGTTTTTTTTTTAGCTTTAAAATTTCAGAAGAAAATGCAATTTAAAAATATTATTTAGGAACATTCAAACATGTACAACATCATTAAAATTACCATTTACCAAACCAAAGACAGCTGAAATACGTTTCAAATATTTTTTCAACCAATAGAGAAAAAGAATAGCCAGAGCGTTATAGAATTGCATAACAAGTTTCAATTAAAAAAAACCCGATAGGTGAATAAACATGATAGCTTCCTAGGGCACACCTGTGCAAAAATAAGGTTAATATGTTTCAAATAGAGGAAAAGATTCAAAATCTTGTCTAGAAAAGTCACACCAGTAACTCTAATGAGTGTTTAAAAAATGAGTTATAAAAAATTAAAGTAAAATGAAAGTTATCAAGAAATTCAGGATTTCTGATATTTAAAAAAAGTAAAAAAAGGTATCTTATTAGGTATCTCTAAAAAATACCACCTGTATTCAAAATGTTAAATGTTTAACACTTCCTCAAGTTAAAATATAAAAGCTTTAAATTATCTTAGTCTAAGTTCAAAATGTTAACAGATTGTTTTAAGGTTGCATAATTTTGTACTTTAAACAATTAAAAACATTAGAGTGAAAATTGAAAATTTCGTCGTAAAAAACTAAAACAGCTAAAATGTTTTTTAAAAAGAAAATCTGGAGGAGGATCTCATACCTTTTTTTCTTTTAATAAATAAAATGATTTAGGAAAGTAGCTTAGGAGGGAGGACGGAGGAATCGCAGAACCTAACCATTTCCTTTTATCTTATGGTAATGAAATGTAATCTAAGTTGCGTTTTTAGAAACTTACTGCAGGAGGGTCCTATGAAATCAACGAAGATCGTCTGAAACTTCGTTTTTTGGCATTCAATTTCAGAAAGTTGTCGAAAGAGAGAGCTTCTGAACCTCGTTTACCACAAATGGCCTACAATGGCACTTTAAAGATCTCAATTTTCAAAAAAATTTCGATCGAAATCACTTCGTATCACCTTCTCCTAACATCACCAATAGTCGTTTAACGTTTAAATCTATATGTTTAGAACTACAATTCAAATAACGCTTGGGGAAACACTAGACGATACTCCTTTCTTAAATCGTGTGGTGTAGCAAAGATTCTATTTCGGAAGAGGCCCAGGTTCTTCGGTTCTTACCTCAAGGAGATCATCACATTAATTATTTTTCATTGAATTGCTAAATTGATTTCATTATAGATAATGCTAATTATTTATATCAGCTAATTATTAATTAATAGTTGTTTAAAACACCAATACACTCCTATTTGTTAAGTCTGGTCTGGGTATTTTAAAAAGTGATAAATAACCTCAAAACTTATGCATGAGTTATATTCTTAACTAGAGGATAGAAATGCTGACATGTTTTCTCCTTCAGTATTTCTGAATATGGTGTTTGGGAGCTGACCTGCTAAGAACATTGTAAACGCTATGGTTTGCTAAGTTGGATGAGGGGGAGGAGTGGAAGGTCTTACCTAAAAATGTTTAAAACTTAAGACCCGAAAACCATTTTTGAAAACATTACGGAACTGCTTGGGAATCGGGGGCTCACCCCCGAAAATCTTCCGAAATTAAAAGCCGAAAAACAAGGTTATAGGCTCTCTTAGAAGCGTTATACCCTCGGTCCTTCTCCCTGGGCGTTGGGCCCCTCCCCTGACTACGCAGGTACCCAAATCCATCAAAGTTGTCTAGAGAATTTTTTTTTTCAAGACTTAAGTCCTTAAAATTTTTCCGGGGGGCAGCCCCCAAACATCATTTCAGATCGCGTAAAAATATATTTTTCGAACATCATTCGCAGAAAATTTCCGGGGAGAGTCTATGAAATCCACTCTTTTCCCACAACATTAAAAAATGTCATTCCCCTCTCTTTTCCTTAATATCACCAATAGTGGTGTATGATTGCCTTTCTGGAACTTTAATTTCACGAAATCGCCTAGGGAGTGCCCCTGAGCCCCAGCGGAACCAAACATGACTTACTATCACCTGTTTAAGTCTTCAGTTTCGAAAAGTTTCCTGAGCCTAAACTCCCCCAAACATCGTCAAAGAGTGTCTAAAGTTTCATTTTTAGAATCTTCAATGGCAGAAATCTCCGAACACCACTTTTTCTAGCTTAACATTACTAGCATGATATAACTCATTTTGCAAACTATCTGATTTGTATACTTAAAATCCCTATTTGTGCGCCATGGAAATGTTCAATCAGAATCAATGTACTCAGAGATACCATAACGAATGATTACCATGAGGGTCCCCCCTCCCCCCCAAAAAAATTATGTACAACATAATTAATTCACCATTATATTACAAAACTTTTTGAGTAGAAAATGTTCTTATGTGTTAAATTTTATATGGATAAAGTACGTTTTCTTTTTCTTTTTTTCGAATTTCCCCAGAATGTCTCCTCCAAAATTCGTTGTAATTCCTCACTGCCGTTTTCTCTAGCTAATCTGCCACTGTCCACTGGACATCTGCAAATACCTACCGTCAGTGCCGGATTTAAGGGGAGGAGGAGACGGGGGCTGCCAAGGGCGGCGACTTTTAGGAGGCGGCAAAATCACACTATATTTATGTTTTTTTCGTTGAAACTCAATTTTAAAACTTGAAAGATGGATAAAGGTGGCAGTTTCGATATTTGCCCCGCCTCGGGAAAAAAAATGTAGATTCGTCACTGCCTACCCTTTCCTTAAAAGTATCCTTAAATAGCCTAAAACTGTGTTTTTAAAACTTTAATTTCGAAAAACCTTCGGGGAGGGCCCCCGAACCCCCTATCCTTTCCTTTGCGTCAATAAAGATGGCATAAAATCTTTGTTTTTAGAAATTTCTAAGGAAGAACTCCCGAAAACCACCTTTTCTAGAAAAAAGCATATTGACTCCAGCGAAAAAAAGATGAGAATGAATCCACGGTCCTCTTGCTTCTTATATAAACCAAAGCCTAAAATCATGTTTTTAGTATGCCAATTTCAGAAACTTTTCGGAGGACAGCAGTCTATCTTGCCTTTAATCGAAATTAATGCATCCCCTTAGTAGCACGTCTACAATTGCATGTTCCAGACTGCAATATGTAACGAGTTCTGGTCAGAGACCCTGAATTTATATATATATATATATATATATATATATATATATATGTGTGTGTGTGTACGTATATATAATGTGTGTACGTATGTATCTGTCGGGTCGGCAAAATGTTAGGAGTCAGTCGGCAAAATCAGTTTCAACACCCCCCCAAACGAATGTACCTGACGACGGCCCTGATCGTGGGATAGTCTTTTGTCATCTTGCATTCCCAGAAACCTACCTATAGCTATAGGGGTTTCTTTTTCCTCCTGCTGACAGAACATGACCTACTTCAGGCTCATCTACATCCTTTTAGACTGGTGGACTCTCCTAACTGCATTTTGTATGACGAAAGAGTTGAAATGAATGGCAAGTACCTCTTCAACTGCTCTACACCCCAGAAGGACCGCGATTCTTCTTTTTAAAAGACGCTTTCCTCTCCTGGAGATTTTTCATTTTTATACTGGACTGCAAGACTTCGTATACTGGAAAGAGCAAATATAGTTGAATGTTTTTCCCTTTTAACTATTTGAAGAACGCAATAAAAAAAAATCTTTTATCTAGACATTGTTTCTGAAAATTTAATTGGGTTTATTGATAAAAAAAAAAAATTGTGGAGAAAAAACTGCATTTTTACCGATTTTATGATTTTTTTCTCCATGGAGGAAAAAAAAAGATTTTTTTACTAAACGAAAATGTCAGTCTAAAGCCCTCATATGATAGTTTCATAACATCTTTTATTGTAATCCTTCAATTCATACAGCCCCTGATATCCAACAAAGTGTAACCTTGTGGGTTTGTTACGATTCGGCGCGACCGTTTCAATGCTGGCCGATTCGGCGCTGACCGTTTTGGCGCAAGATTTTTGCATTCTGAACTTTATGAATTTCAGAAATTTTAGTTCAAAGAAGGAAAAAGATTTCTGGAAGAAGAATGTGAATTTAGCGCTCTAGAAGCTGGTTAAAATTTGTTTTAAAATTTACAGTGGGGAAAAGAGGGGGCATATGTGATCTACGTATGTTTTACTGCGATAACATAAAAGAAAATATCTTGAAAAATTAGCAAATAATGCCAGTACCAGTCCTACCTCTTTGTCGATTTTTTTTAAAATCAATGCTGAGCCGTTTTGTGTTTCTGTGGTGATTACTCCTTTGTTGTAGCAGCTATTGGAAATAATTTCTTAAGTCTTCTTCACGTGAAAACACGTTTCAAACTAACCAAAAAGCTCCACTTAACTATTACAAACCCACGTACGGACATCAAGGTAAATTTAGGGCAATGTTTGATTTTTTTTATTGACTAAAAATCATTTATTTTTCAAAGTTAGTTCTAAACACTATTATTTTTCTGTAATCAATTTATAAATTTTTTGTAAATTACTTTTTTTTTAAAAAAGTTTTATTATTATTATTATTTTTTATTATTGCCCTTTTTTTTTACGAAATAGTCGACAGTTTAGTGCTATAGAACAGTTACAGGAACTAAAAAGACACAAAATATTTTATTTTTATTAAAAAAAAGTTTACAATATTTTTTGTTCATTATATTAGTCTTTATGAAACTTAAAAGCAATAAATAATAATAATCTTTACATAATAAAGTTTTTTCTTGTCTATCCTGTGTTCAAAGCACACTACACAAACTTAACTTTGTAGAGAGCAGGGTTACGTGTACATTTCACAACACGTTAACTTTTTCCAATAAAAAATGTAAAAAATTCATCTTATTATTAGTTGACATTTTTTAATTTTTTATAGAAAAGATATTTAAGTAAGTGCACAAATTAATGATCAGCAACGAAGAAAAAATCAATTTAAATTGAATGAAAAATGTCAATGCTGTTTCCTAACTTATCTACTTCGAAAAATTATGAAGATGTTTTTAAACTTACATGTTAGCAACTAATAATAGAAAAGAAAACAAAATACACCTTTAAAAATATTACTTCATAAAACTTTTTAAAAAACTTAAAAAAACAAAAGATATCTTGAATTTTGAAGCAATGTTTGGCAGATTTACATGCTGACGATTTCGATTTTTGAACAGGTCGTATTGAAATGGGTAGCGCCAAAACGGTCGCGCCGAAACGGCCGCGCCAAAACGGCAGCGCCGAATAGTCCCATTCCGTAACCTTGTTCAGCTTTGCAAGATTGCAGATCAAATTATAGCATTTCCGAACAATGTGGCATGTCACAACAACCTTATTAGTGCGTTTAAGGCAGCTTGACTATCGGAGCAGATGTGAACACATTTGTCTCTATAGCCAGGGTTCAAACAAATACCACAACACATCAGAATGGCATGAATTTCAGCTTGAAAGACAGAAGTGAACTTGCCCAAAAGACAAGAGTAATTAATACCCAGGGCCTGATTACTGCACAGGCCTACTAGACCTGGGGCCCCATCCTTCTAAGGGGCCCCATTTTTTATGAAAGAATTATGCATAGCATTAAAATTAATACAGAAAGATTAACATACATGTAATTTTTAATAAAACACTGAGTTATTAATTGGGAAAAAAAAAATTCTTAAGGGGGAATTTTTATAAATTCTGCCAGTAGCAGATTTACCATGTCACAATAGCTAGGGGCCCACATGATCAAAAGGGCCTTGAAAGGGATTCATAAATGCGCATGATACATAATAAATTAGCATAGTTCTATAATTTTCAAAGGGGCCTTGAAAAACGCATTCCTAATGAACCCCCACTGCACGCTGCTATAGTCATCAGAGGGCCTCCAAATTATTGTGGGCCTTGGGGCCTCCCTTTGAGTTAGTCGGGCCCTGTCAATTCCAGACTGAAGCTCTCACATAATAGTTTCATAACATATTTTATTGTAATCCTTCGATTCATACAGCCTTGGAAATAAAATTTCAAATTTTGAAAAATTTCAAAAATTAACGATTTTTGAAGAGAGATTTTCTCCAAAATCCCATTTTTTTAAAATCTAAAAATTGGCTCATTTGAAGCCCTTTCAATGCCTCACAAGTGGATATGCACCAAATTCTGTTTTTTTTTCTCAGAAAATGTTTTATGATTTTTTGAAAGTGACCTTATTGCCCATGGCATGCTTGTAAAATGAAAATGTCTAATAATTATATTCACTGAAATTCTTTGCCAAATAGTTAACATAATGGTGTACTTTATTAGTAACAGCTAAAATCTTATTGACTTTTAATAATATATGTGTAGCAAACCACTTTTGATGATCCAGTCAATTCGTCTTTTTTGTATGTCTTTGCGTAGTTATAGAGGAGCCGTTGGTGACCATCTGACATCGTTATTGTATAACTTTCTGTTGATCAGGGCTTAGTTTTCTTGGGAGCTTAGCTCCCGCACTTCCTTGTTTATTTCACTCAAATTTTTGTATTTTTGACCAAATTAGGCCACGTTAGCATTAAAACAAGATGTGTGCAACAGTTTCCTCATGAAAGCGGCAACCTCTACAAATTGGATCATCAATGGCACCCATTATAGTAAGATGCCGTTTCAAGGTACAATGACAAGTAAGGAGGCCAATAGCCTTCCTAACACTGTTTCGTTCCTAAGATCTCCTTTGCCCTTATACTAGGGCAACCTCTATTAAGTTCCTTAGCCTGCCCCTGTCCATCAAGGTTGCGCCAATTATGGTACTGTTTTCTACAAAAAATATCAAAAACAGCAGTCAGCAGTCCTAATAAGATTTTTTGAAATCCCTATTGCTGGCTCAGGGCCAACATAGGGGTATTAGAACCTTTCCGAGCAAGGTTATCAGCTTTTTTGTTTCCCTTCACCCCAGAGTGCCCAGGTACCAAACAAAGTGTAACCTTGTTCTGCTTTGCAAGAGTGCAGAGCAAATGATAGCATTCCCAAACAATGTGGGCAGTTACAACAACCTTATTAAGTGCGTTTAAGGTAGAGGTGGGCATTGTCGTTCTTTCTACTGATCCGTTCATCAGGGGATCGTTCATTCTTTTGATCCGTTCATTTAACTCGTTCATTTATAAAAGTAACATGGGATCTCTCTGCACGACATACTCACGTACATTTGATATGCTTCACTAGATCAGTAATATTCTTTGAAGGAAACATGACTAAAATTATCGTAAAGGAAGAAAATATGCCTATGAAAAGTGAATCAAAAAACTTAATTCGAGTTTGATGCAAAAAGTGATTACATGCAGCGCAAGATACATACAGGTGAAATTAATAATTCTTAAAAATTTTGCCAAATCAATACATATGGTAGTTGATAGGGATGTTATAGAAAACAAACAGATTTCCAGAAAAGTGATAAAAGGTATTTTTAGAAATAATTTTGGCGACAGAAAGCGTGAGAAAGATTTTAGCCGTTTCGTTGGACAGGGAGTGGGCATTTTGTTAGTAGACCAAACATTTTGTTAGTTTCCCAAAAAAGTTACACAAAACATTACTAATGGATACATCAGAAAAATAATGAGTAAAAAGCAGAAAGTAAAAAGGTTCAAAATGAATACATTGTACTACACTGAGAAAAAGGAAATTTGAGATTGATTGAGAATTACAAATTTGAAGATGAATGTAATTTTTTTTAAAGCGATTTTATCACAAGTGTATGAATACAATGTTTTAAACTGCTCACTGTTCAAAAGAATGGTCATTTATTTTAAGTGAACGAACGGATCCGTTCATTTTAAGGATTCGTTCTTTTTGACCCGTTCGTTCATGAACGACACATCTCTAGTTTATAGCAGCTTAACTATCGGAGCAGATTTGAACACATTTGTCTCTATAGTTCTCAAACTATATGTTAGTTTTGCATTTTCAAGATAGTATATCTACTTATGTATAAAAGTAATCATACGAGGTAGGATCCAAATATTTTGGGACAACAGTCACCACAGACAACCAAAGCACATAGTTAAAATAAATCGTGTTAAATGCATTGTACTGCTCTTCCCTTTGAGCTAGGATGGGTTCCCCTGTGTCATGTAATTGAGTTGCATTTTGTAATTGAAAGAAAACTTTTGATTTGTTGCAGCATCAAAGTAAGGGTGAATGCATGACTTTGGAGACAAAATAAATTAATATTGAAATGGGAAAAAAGAGAGATTTTAGCTGTTACTGATAAAGTATTGTTATTGTAACTATTGAGCATTAATGCATCAAAACTTCATAAATGAAATTATTAGACCTTTTCATTTTACATGCGTGCCATGGGCAATAAAGTCACTTTAAAAAAGTCATAAAATATATTCTTCGAAAAAACACGGGCTTTGGTGCATATCCACTTGTTAAGCATTAAAAAGGGTTCAAATGAGCCAGTTTTTAGATTTTTCAAAAAATGTTTTTTTTGAGTAATCTCTCTTCAAAAATTGTTAATTTTTGAAAGTTTTCAAAGTTTGAAATTTTATTTCCAAGGTTGTATGAATCGAAGGATTATAATAAAATGTGTTATGAAACTATTGTACACGGGATTTAGACTGGCATCTCCGTTTAGCAACAAAAACTTTTTTTTGCATAGAGAAAATAGAATCTTAAAATTGGTAAAATGCAGTTTTTTCCATACAATTTCTTTTTCTTTAACAATAAATGCTTCAAATAGGTTCGATACTTTTGAAGTAGCATCCATTTCAAATCGAGCATTTTGCTGTTTTTTTTTTTCAAAATGGCCAATTTTCTGCAGAATTTTAGAAGGCTGTAACTGAGGAATTTTTTTTTTCTTGCAAATTCCTTTTGGGATAGTTCATACACCTCTTAGTTGTAACTACTGTAAATTTTTCTAAAAAATCAGTGATGATCAAATGACAGGCCCTGCCTGTTCTGAACTGGAATGGCTCATATGTACATTTCTGTTTTTCTTGTTTTTATGAGCAACTAATAAAATGAATGAATGTAGAAAAACATTAAAGGTATTTGTTTATAAAGTTAAGGATTCTTTTTCATATCTTTCTTGGATTATAAGTATTTCTTTTCATACTTAAACTAATAATATGCACAAAACATTGGCGCTTAATATCCGCAATTTAAAAATCTGATTATTTGTAACTGCAATGTATTGAAAAACAGTAACAATATGAATTGTTTGCTTATTTTTTGTGAATGGCAGTGAAAAATATAATTACATGATACATTGCCATGCCTCATAGCTTTTTAAAAATCTGAACAACTCTAAAACAGTATAATAAAATTCATCGAAGAAACTGTTTTTTGTATTCAGTCGCAAGTTTTCCAAGAAAACTTAAGACTGGACTTTTATGGACTTTTTATTATGACAAAAAGCAGCAGAATGTATGAATTAAATAATTTTTGGTTAAACTTATGAATCCGAGAAATGCTTTTGGTAAAACCCTCCCCGAAACAAAAGTCTGGTTACGGCTGTGACAGTGATGTATAAAAATCTGTACTGTTCACCATTAAAACTTAACGAACTTGGTTTAATTATTATGTATAGGAATGTTAGCATTTCTTATGTACTCCATAAAATATTGAAACTTAAAAATACATCAATAATTGAAAGTGTATAAGTGAAATGAAGAATGAAATTCCTCTCCACTACAAGTGTTTCATTGTAGTTTTTGCCCGTTTATGCAAATTAAACTTTAAACTAAAAGCTGAAATAGAAATGGATTCCTTCTCTACTCTCTTTTGAGTATACTTCTCATTGTTTTCGTCTGGGTAAATATATTTGATTATTATGGACTAAATTTCAGATCAGCATATTTTAGAGAGTTAACTGTATGTAACTTTGTGAATATGTTCAAAAGTTTAAGAATATATTAATCCAACATACTTTACTTTTCTTTCAGAACTCATGGAGGAGTTTATAGTCATGATGATAAGTTAACTGTAACAGCTCCGCCTATTATGTGGATAAAAGCTTTTGATATGATTTTGGAAAAACTAAAACTTGATGGGCTAGATTTTTCTTCTGTGGCAGCAATATCTGGTGCTGCTCAGGTAAATTTGTTTTGTTTATTTTAAATTCAGTAATTTTGGTCTGGCAAAAATTCTCTGCTCTGTTCTGTTTTCCATCAAAACTATTACTATTTTTTAAAATTTAAAAATAACAAAAACAGTAAGATTTCAGGACCAAATTTTAATTTATATCTCTGCTCAAGTCTGCTTTGAGATGTTTTAAAAGTAGCCCTATGTAACTTTTCTAAAAGTGAGTTGATTTAGTTTAGTGTGAAAATACAAGTTGAAATGGCACTTGAATGATTTGACAGTAAAAGGGTCGATTGATGTTCTGAAAAATAATGAAAAAGAAAAGTTCACAATGCATACACACACACACACATTGTGTGCCTAAAGTGTTTCAAGTTTGGAAATTTTCAGAAGTTTTGAAGGACAAATGAAGCACAATTGCTCTTTCAGGTAATAATGAGTATGGGGAACCAGCTTTTTAAAAAATATATTGTTTGTATTGTTTTTGGTATGCAAAAACCTTGACAGTTATGAGGATATGATTTGCAGTAGTTGTTAATTCTGTGTTTCATTTCATGGTATGAGACCCCAAAGCAGAATACTACTAAATTTGCGACGTACGTCGCAGAACAGATGCCTGAGCTGCAGAACAATTCTGTTCAAATGTGAGAGGAAAACTGACAAATTTTCTGCAGAAATTCTGCAAATTTCATTGAAATTTCTGCAGATACCACGGTGCCAAAAATTTGCAGAAACCGCGATGTCGAAAATTTGCAGAAACAACGGTGCCGAAAATTTGCAGAAACCGCGTTGCCAAAAATTTGCAGAAACCGCGGTGCCGAAAATTTGCAGAAACCGCGATGCCGAAAATTTGCAGAAACCGCGATGCCGAAAATTTGCAGAAACCGCGATGCCGAAAATTTGCAGAAACCGCGATGCCGAAAATTTGCAGAAACCGCGATGCCGAAAATCTGCAGAAACCGCGGTGCCGAAAATCTGCAAAAACTGCGGTGCAGAAAATCTGCAGAAATTGCGGTGCAGAAAATCTGCAAAAACAGCGGTGCAGAAAATCTGTAGAGTTTGCAAATTTCTTAAAATTTGTAGAAAATCTAAAATTGTCTCAAATTACGATAATTTGGGGGAAAGCTCGCGATGTTGAATTCGATTAGTCCTTTGTAGGTTTTTCCCAATCGATCTTCATCCACTACAATCTCCGCTATGCATGTTTAGGAAACATTCCAACATGTCCATCGCTGGAAATTGCGTGTCTTGTTTTAAGATTTCAATCCTTTTGCATCCAGAAAATATTTTAATTGTTTTGAAGTGTTTTATTACATGCAACCCAAACTCAACTCATTCTATTTATTATTTCAGTAATTTCTTTGTTTAGTAACATTATTTTAATTGCTCCTTCATGCCATGTAAAATTAACCAAAAATGTGGTTTGACACCTAGGTTCGGATTTTTATAAAATTTTGTATCTTTGCTCTTTCTATGCATTTTGGAAAGCATATAAACTATTTTTCGAGAATCCCAATCAGTTTAGGTTTGACACCTTGTTAACGTTTTTTTGATTTTATAGTTTTCATGATCAACTAATTTTCCAAATTCAGTGCTCTTTAATTAGTCATTTGGTTAAAAGCTGTGATGTTTCCGAAAATATCTCATTTCCACAAAAATAAATAGTAACAGTCCAGTTAAAAAAAACAATGTGAAATGATTTTGATTTTTGCCACCCAACTTGTTCAAAATGTCACGTTTTTTCGCGTACAATGCTTTAGGTACTTGCAGAACAATTTTAGTCAAATGATTTTCCGTTGCAGAACATCGTAAAGTATTCTGCTTTGGGGGTATGAGATAACATTTTATTGTATCAAAACAATAAACTTTAATAAAAATAATACATTAACCATTAATTCTCATAAATCGAAAATTCTAATTTTTATTTAATGTACAAATTTTTGAGTTATTGCTTTATGTAATTTATCATTTTTTTCCCCATTAAGCAACATGGAAGTGTCTATTGGAAGAAAGGTGCTGAGCAAATACTTCATACTGTGCTGCCGAATAAATTTCTACATGAGCAGTTGCAAGGTTGTTTTAGCATGAGAGATTCTCCAGTCTGGATGGATTCTAGTACTACATCATACTGTAAAACATTTGAAAGGGGTGTTGGTGGTCCAATCATGCTGTCGCAAATAACAGGCTCTCGTGCTTATGAAAGGTTTACTGCAAGCCAAATTGCAAAACTGCACCAAACTAAGCCTGTTGTGTACAACAACACTGAGGTATTATTTCCCTACTTCTTACATTTAAACTTTCTTGTTGACATAAAACTTAAATTTTTGCTTCTATTTAATTTTACAGAGTTGAAATACTTTGCTGTTAAAAATGATTTTTCTGTCTAATTTTTGATCTTTTCCCCCTGTCTTTTTGACAGAGAATTTCCCTTGTTAGTAGTTTTGCTGCAACACTATTTCTTTGCCATTATGCTCCCATTGACTTAAGTGATGGATCTGGAATGAATTTGTTAGATATTCACCTAAAGGATTGGTCTGATGTTTGCTTAGAGGTTAGTATTTTATTTTGATTGGTTTATTTGTCTGGATAAAATGTTATTTATTTTTCAATCCTAAGCTGAAAAACAAGCAATACTTAAGAGTCAACTTATTCATAAATTTAGTTATGTTCATGGGTTAAATCTATTTACTCCATGTCTAGTATTTTAATGCAAAATCAAAGAGCCTTTATTATATTAACAATGTCTTATTGCAAGTAAATATTGCAAAAAATTGATTTTCCCATAACATAAGCTCTCAAATTTGAAGTAATCATAATGATTAGAGTACTTCAGAGTCATATAATTTTTTTAAGAAAACAAATTTAGGTAGTTGATGTCTTCAATTTTTGTAAAATTTTCTGGATATGTTAATAGCACTATGAAAAGAGAGAGTGATGATTCCTTTTTATTGTTTGTCTGTGAGTCAAGGTCAAAGTTTAAGTCTGTAATTACATGATGTTGACTATGTGATCGTTTGGTTTTCAAAGTAATAAGTGACCCATGACAACTTTTTAAAATATAAATGCAGCTTAATAGATACATATGACAGGGGTCAGTCAAAAAGTTAGTTGCACTGCTCAAGAAAAAAAATAAAGGATTAAAATGTTACAATAACGTGATTAGTATCTTAAAGTTCCATTCAAAATCTATTTTTCAATGTAACCACTTCTGTTATTTAAGCATTTGTTGAGGCATGGTACAAGTTTTCTGATGCCTTCAGCAAAGACATTCCGTCTAATGTATGATAAGTATTGTTGGACTGCAGCTTTCACTTCGACATCAAAATGGTATCATTGCTTTGAAAGCTTCTCTTTCATGGGACTAAAAACATGGAAGTCAGGAATTGAAAGGTCTTGGTGGCTAAGGAGAGGGATCCCACACTTCCCACCTAAACTTGGTCTTGCCTCATGCTCAGCATCATCAGTATCTGTGCATACATTCTCAAACATGTTGCACCATTTCGCAATAGCTTGACATTGCATTTTCACCATCCACTTCATGCAACTGCCCATAAATTTCAGTGCAGTTGCACCTTTTTTCCCACAAAAAATGAATCAATGTATGTATTCATTTCCAATTTGGACGCTACTTTAGGAGATATGTTAACTGATTATCTGAAAAACTAAACTTGCCTCGGGGGAAACCTCTATGTCACACAATAAAGGTACATGTCTAAAGTGTTGCCACACAATGTCATCAAAATAGTCTTTGACGGAACATATTTACGAAGTACTGCAACTAACTTTCTGACTGACCTACATAATTTAGTGGGTTACTCATAACTTATAGTGGAAAATACTGTTTTCATCATTTTTGCCTTGTTTTCTGATGGGTATCTGCTAAAGTTATGAGTGACTGACAAAAATACTATGGGACTAACTACACTCCACACTATTGTAGGGGAATGTGGGGTAAAGTGAAATAGTTAGGATGAGTGAGATTTTTTAAAATAAACAAATCTGAAATTTGTTTTGAAAATTGCAGTACATAAAGAAAGAACATTGTATTTTATAATAAAACTGGCATTGAATCAGTATTTTTTATTTTTAGCAGTAAACTTTTGCCTTCAAAAAAAAAAAAAAAGGAAAATGTTCACTTTTTTTATGGGGTTAAGTAAAAAAATACAATATTTTTATTGTAAAGTATTTTCTATTCAATTATAAAACATATTTTTGATCAAATGAATCAGTCAAAAAAAAGTTGAATGATTTTAAAAAAATGTTTACCAAAACTATGTACAAACTAGTCGACCCATGCGGAACTCTGCTCTCTTTGAATCGTTTGATGTGGCATTTCGCTCTTTAAAAATTTCAAAGAAAGAATATTATGAAGAAGAATCGAAAGAAAATTACCGAATTAAAGTAAACGGAAAAAAGTAAATGCAAAAAAGAAGGCATGTAAATTGAAGACATCAGCAACAGAACCTCGTTAAATCCAACGTTTCGATAATGTAATCATCACTCACCTTTTGGTTGTACATATTTTCAATGCAAACATAAATATCATTAAAAGTGTGACTGAGTGACTCGTGAAAAAGCAGTAATTGTACATATGAAAAAACGGGTTGTGGCAAATACAGTCCTGCCTATGTGAGCATCTGATGGAAGAAAAAGAAACATTAAAGAGATATTTATTGGCACGTATTTGAACTGGCGCCATTCTGATTAACAGCACGACACTCCAACCTTTCAAGCAGTTGTGTCTTCATTTTCGAATGCTATTCATTGAAGCAATATAATAAAAAACAGCAAAAAAGCTTTTTAACAAAAAAAAAAAAAAAAAAAACAAGAGACCATACATCTTTGTTTTGTCATTAGCCAGCATTGATACGCTTTAAAATTATTCATAAAACATGGAATTTGATTAAGGAATGAGGAAGATCTCGTGTAGCAGTTGAAACAAACATTCTAGAGAAATAATAAATTAGATTGAAAATAAGTGTTTTTATTTTTGAAAATTGATACAATTTCGCATAGCAGGCTGCTTTAACCATTACGGCTTAAATGCCAGCACATGTTTTTCTTTTATTTGAACATTTAAAATTCAAAACAAAAACCAATTGAACTGTTGGCATAATTAAAGTCAAGTTTAAAAAATTTAAATTAAGCCAACATTAAATGGCCGTGTAATGTCAAGTTGGAGACAAGCAAAAAACATGTTTCAGAAAAAAAAATACATTTATTAAATATGACTAGAAATATGATACAATATCCCCCATAAAAGAACACCCCCAAAATATCACATCAAAAGTGGTTCCAATAAGTAAAAGAAAAATGTCACCAATCTGTCGATGAAGTCACTGGCCAGTCCGAAGGATTCTCATCCAGGAACACAAAAGGTCTTCCGGATCACACTTCAGGAACGCCCTTAGCAGGTAGGCAACGTTAGACAGTTCGAAGATTCGGCGAACATATCCAGTAGAATTTTCGGAATGCACTTCCCCGGCAATATCAATTGGCCGGACACAAAACAAGTGTTTCTTCACCTGGACTCATTCTAATTCCAGGACTTGGAAAATTCCAATACTTGAAAAGCAAGGTGAATATTCATCACCAGTTACACACCACTAAAAAACCCCCACTAGCACCGCGGGGAAAAACCCCCTCCACACGTGAGCCCAACTAGGCTTCAGGATCAAAACAAAACTGGGGATCGTTGAGAAGAGAGAGAGAGTGTTGCCACTCGCCTCAATATATATGTTTCATCAGCCAATGAGATTTCATGCCTCGATGACGTCACCACACTAACTTCTACTGCAACTATCACTCATTTGTTTATTCCACTGCCGCGAATATCCGTACTCGTCTCCATGGCACGAGCGGACAACAAGTGGAATTAATTCGAATCAATCAGGTGACAACTCAACTTTTTCTGAATCAACACATCGAGACATGCAATCTTCAATGGTTTTAGTAAACAGTCGCCATTAATTATGGCGTGGGGGAATTGTCAATTGAAGTGTCAGCACCAACTAGTTGAATTCTACTTTTACCAGACTGGGCTTAAAGTAGGTAACAATTAACTTTAAAATATTTTCTTTAAATTATCGGCTGTGGACCGAGGATAAAAATAAAATAATATTTTATGCCAACATGAACTGAGTCGGTTTTTTAAGTGTACTTTTTCGAACGTAGACAAAATGCATTTTTTTTTGCAGAAAGCAAAGAGCAGAAAATGATTTCTTACTTTTGAAGTTGATAATAATTTTAATGTTTTATATCGTATTTGAATAAATAGCTAAAGTTTTACTGAGTGAAACTCGTAATTTCAATTTGGCGTAGTATTTTTTCATTTATATAAAAGGTCGAACACTGCTAACAGCAAAATCTACATTTCAGCTTACAATGAAAAACTTTTACTGCACAAAAAGGATTCCCTTGAGGTTTGAATTTTTAAATCTAATACTTTTTTTAATGCTTACATTATGCTTAGTTATCTGAATGGAGTCAATGCTTTAAAAAAAAAGAAAGAAAGAAAGAACACCCTATGATTAATCGTCAATTTTTCTGAATAATAACTGTAGCCTGTGTAAAGGAGTTGAAACATCAAGGAGCATTCCCGTCGCATTGATTTTATTGCTGAACGTGAAAATAAGTGTTTTTTTTTTTGAAAATTGACACACTTTCCCATAGCAGGCTGCTTTAACCGTTACAGCTTGAATGCCAGCATATGTTTTTCTTTTAATCAAACACTTAAAATTATTCAAAACCAAAACCAGTTGAATTGAGTTCAATTTTTAAATGTAATTTTTCGAACGTAGACAAAATGCATCACCTCCCCCCCCCAAAAGCAGATTAGTAGAAAATGATTTCCTACTACTGCTATGAGAAAAATATACATTTTAGCATACAATGAAAAAGTTTTTCTGCATGAAAAGAACTCCCTTGAGAACTGAATTTTTAAATCTAATTCTTTTTTATGCTTACATTATGCTTAGTGGTCTGAGGAGAGTCAAATCTTGAAACAAAAAAGAAAGATCACCCTTCGATTAATAATCAACTTATCTGAATAATAACTATAGCCTGTATAAAGGAGTCAAAACGCCAAGTAGCTTTCTCGTTGTATTTATTTTATTCCCTTACGTGTTTTATCTGTTGTATGTTATGAGTACATGTAATGCGTAGTACAAACCTAAATTTGCTATAATGTCGGACAGCCCGAGCGGTCCCGAAAGTCAGCTAGTTTATAGCCGATTGCTCTACAGAAAAATTATCAACTTAACCGAACAACTAAGTCCAGTGCTTTTAAGCTTCATTTTAAAAAAAAGGTTAATTGTAGATTTTTTATTTATTTATTTATTTTTTTTTTGACAAAAGAGACGCAAAACATTGGAAAATTGTATTAAAATTTTGCTTTAAAAAAATAATCTTCATAAGAACTACAGGCTGCATCAAGGTTATGCAACAGCAATGGGCATTTCCGAAACACTGATTTTTAGACCGTAAGTCTATTTTTTATCATTAGCCGGCTCGATAAGCTTTAAAATGAGAGGAGAATTTCTTCAAGAAATAAGAAAGTTCTCGCATACCGACAGAAAAATTGTTCATAGAAATAATATATAAGTTAAGATATTGAAGAGAAGTGTTTTTATTTTTTAATTATTTTACAATTTGTTATCTCAGGCTGCTTGAACCGTTATGGCTTAGGTCGCAGCACGTGTTCATCATTTAACCGAACGGTTGAAATACAAAATCAGTTGAACTAAGTTTGTTTTTTTAGCGTAGCTTTTTGAATGTAGTAAAAATGTGACTATCTATTTGTTTTTTGCTGAAAGAAGGAAAAAAATTGATATTTTATCCATTACAAATTGTTAGTAATTTTAATGTTTTACTTTGTATTCATAGTTTAACTAAATGAAAAGCGTAATTTCAATTTGTCTTAGATTTTTTTTTATTTGTACAAAGGGTCAAAAACTGTCATTAGAAGAATCTACATATCAGTGTACGATTTATTTTTTTTAGAACAAAAAACCATTCCATTGTAATAAGATAAATAATACCTTTGTGCTGAATAGTAAAGTCAGACCAAACAACATAAGTAGAAGCACAAATTTGTAAATTACAGCAGACACGTGTTTCGGCGTTACAGGGAACGCCTTTTTCAATGCAAAAAATAATGAGCTTATGGATGAAAAGACATCCGACAAAAGTCTTGTCAGATGTCTTTTCATCCATAAGCTCATTATTTTTTGCATTGAAAAAGGCGTTCCCTGTAACGCCGAAACACGTGTCTGCTGTAATTTACAAATTTGTGCTTCTACTTACGTTGTTTGGTCTGACTTTACATTCCATTGTAGTCTGAAATCTTAAACCTGATAGTTATATTTTCGCTTACATTATGCTTTAGCTTTCTAACCCGAGCAAAAGCTTTAAAACCAAAAAAAAAAATTTTTTTCCCTCACTTCTATTTATTGTTTGTATGTGTTCAGGTACTTTGTGATATTTGTCTAATTTTTTGATGCAGGATCATCTGGGATGGGCCCGAACACTCGTTCTTCTGGTTACCATTCGAACGCTCTGCCGATCAAGATATTCAGCTCTGTTGGACACAGCGCGAGTTAAACTTATAAATTTAACAGAAAACCTCACTCCAGTGCTTTAAAACACATTTTTTGACAGGAAAAAAAAAACAATTTTTAGACTGTGGGTCTATCTTTCGTCAATAGCCTGCACAATAACCTTTAAAATGAGATGTAAGTCAAAGAAATCATTCAAGAATTGAGGGAGATCTCGCGTAGGAACAAAAAACAGGCTTTGGAAATAATATATAAGGATAATTAAATAAAAATAATTAATATATGAAGAAATATGAGTGAGTAAAAAGGTGAATGAATAGGAAAATAAGTGAATGAATGAATAAAGAGAAGTGAACTAAAAACTAGGTGAAGTTAACTAATAAATAAATACATAATGATTTAGTAAATGATTGAGTGAGTAAACAAAATAAATTATTTCACTTTGCCCCATCCACTTTGCTAAACTTTGTACTGTAGTTGTACAAAATATTTAAAATACAAATAAGCTTAATATGAACTAAATAACTATTGCTCCAAGGGTTAGAAGGTCACAATTAATATTTAAAATGTGAAAAACAAGAACTTTAGCATTTTTACTAATAAAAATAATTTTTGACTTATAACAATATATCACAATATGAGTATCAAATTTTGAAAATTTCCTTTGTTATCAAATGCTTGAATCCACAGCGTTATTTTTTTCCTGACTGGAGTAGACAACATGTACTACTACATAGTTAAAATATTACCAGATAGGTGGCATTAAAAGCAAAGTAAATATTTCATCATTTCCTTTCCCCACATTTCCCTACTTAGAAAAGCATTAAACAGCATGAACTATTCTTATCTTTAGTCTTTAAAAGGTTTTTAAAGTGGGTGATTTTCAAGAAATAGGTCAAGTTTCAATGTCGGTTACTCTGTAAGCCACAAGTTCAAAACTTTGACACATTTGCAGACATACTCCTTATGGTGTAATTTTAGATCCAGGTTAGAAACCCAAGACACCTGATCAACTGTTAAATTAAACAGCCTCAAAGTTGATAATTAAAAAAAAAGTCAAAATTTAAGGTCAATTGCTCTGGGAGCCATAAGTCTTTATTTTTTTTATAACACTGTAGAAAAACTCCATGTGTATAGTTTTAGATTTAGATCAGAAACCCATGGTATCTAATCAACTTCTCTAACTAAGCAGTCTCAAAATTGATTATTTTGAAATGTAAGGTCCAGTGATGTTCCCATCCATTTTTCTGAGGGTATACTCCCATTAATCCACTACGCACAATTTGTGTATGTGATCATACACATAGTATATCATAATATGAAAATTTATGAAGCTTGAGGGTTTACGCTATATGTCTAAAAAATGTTTGAGAATATACGGCATATATCTAGTATAATACCCTATGGGAACCCCACTGGAAAGGTCAAGGATTTTTGAATCAATTACTCTGTAAGCACAAGCCAGAAACTTTGAGATATAGCTGTATTTATACTCAATGTAGTGTAGTTTTAGGTCCAGTTTAGAAACCCATGGTGCCAAATTAACTTTTTTAATTGATAATTTAAAAAAAAGTTCAAATTACAAGTTAATTACTCTATAAGCCATTAGTCAATAACTTTGAGCAACAGCTGTAATTATACTCAATTTAGTGTAATTTTAGATTTGGATTAGAAATGCATATAATCTAATCAGATTGCTTTGTTAAGGGATCCCAAATTTGGTAATTTTGAAGAAAAAAAATAAATAAAAAGATAATAGCTTAATTTAGAATGATAAACCACTCCTATTAAATTTCAAAATAATATTAAATCTATTTTTCTAAAGGAAGAAGATAGAAAGGGAATGAGATTAATTCTCTGATAGATGAGTGTATTAGAACCACAAGAAAGCTACTAAATATCTTGATGTTCATAAGCCCATTTATTTTTGTGTTGCAATGTTTTACACATTTGAGCTTTTTTGGACGTTATATTTTTATGTTTTTACTTTTGATCATAAATTTATTTATTTATTTTCAAAAGTTTATTGCTTAATAGCATATACAAAATTTAGCTGTAATAATTTACTCAATTCAACTCAATTAAAATTCTCTTTCTAAAGTTCAGCATTGATTAATGATCATCACCAAGTCAAAGATAATGTAAGAAGCAAGTGAATCATTGTACATATTGCTGCATTATGTAAAGCATATATTGGGTGATAAAAATAAGCCCGTATTTCAATCCCCCCCCCCCCAAGACCCATGAGCATGTAAACTTGGTCTAAAACTATATCACTTAGTATAATTGTAGCTGTGTCTCAAATTTTTTGACTTGTGGTTTACAGAATAATTGACCTTGAAGTAAGCAGTAAATGTTTTAATGCTACATACCTCATGAAAATCATGACAGCTTTTCTACCTGCATTCAATTAACGTTTTGGTCATTTTTAGGTTTGTGCTCCAAATCTTAGGGAGAAGTTAGGTGTTCCAGTACCCTCTTCAACTGTTTTAGTAAGTAGAGGCAGATATATTTATAAAAAATGTGTAGTGAATCATATATTTTTTTTTGCATGTCATTAAAAAAGTTTACAATACATTTGCAAATTAGGAAATTTAAAGATATTTCAAATAATTTTCAAGACATTTTATAATGATTAGATGACTTATGATAGAACCTTTCATTTCTGTTTCCAGGGTACTATTGCCCCTTATTTTGTGGATCGTTATGGTTTTGCTGAGACTTGTAAAATTATAGCATTTACTGGTGACAATCCAGGTAATACTCAAATATACTATTTCTCTTTTCTGTGCATTTTTTCCTTCACTTTTTCTAACTGTGCAGTTATTTTTTTAAAGTGCAAAAATGACTCAATTGACTCAATATTATTGATTTTTTTTTTTTTTTGCAAATGATCATTTTTAATTCATATTGTACAAACACAAAAGTGACGACCAGCAACAGGCTCTGGGCCCAGCTAGACTGGTCCTAGTCAATTTACAATCCCCAGTGAAGATCAATGGCCCTCTTAAAACTGTCTACTCCTTTGCTCATTACCACCTCTTCCGGTAAGCTGTTCCAAGGTTCCACTACCCTGCTAAAATAAAAATTTTTCCTAATATCCATGTTAGCCTGAGATTTAAATAGCTTAAAACAATGACCCCTTGTCCTGTTTTCAGTGCTAAACTTTAGCCCCGTAACATCTTTCGTTTTAATAAATTTAAACAGCTGAATCATGTCCCCTCGGTCTCTTCTTTGCTCAAGACTGTACATTTTTAGCTTTCTAAGCCTGGAATCATAATCTAAGTGGGAAAGTCCACTTATTAGCCTTGTAGCCCGCCTTTGAACCCTTTCCAATACATTAATGTCTTTCTTAAGATAAGGAGACCAAAACTGAACAGCATACTCCAAATGGGGGCTTACCAAACTTCTATATTCACCAAATATCCTAAATAAACAAACAAACCACTGACGTAGACCGGAAGTAGCGAGTCTTATTTCCGGTTAAGCGCCAATCTCCATTGCTAGAGATAGGTGTTCATAGCGAAAGCGATTTTGTTGTGCTTCTTTAAAAAGCAGAATAATGTCTTCTGTATATTTCAATGCATTAAATAAGAAAGACAAACTTAGTTATTGTTAAAAATTATCTTTCAATGGCTGTGACCTTACCGATCCTTTAGTAGATGGATGGCGAATCTATTGCTAACGATTGATGTTTACAGTGTTCAGGCAATTTTGTTTTCTTTCAGTTCTAGGTAGAATCATGTCTTTTGCGTATTTTAATGCATGAAATGAGTATAATAGGCTTTGCTATTCTCAAAAATTGTCGATCAACGGATCTGATTTTCCTGATCCTTTAAATACAGAAATAAGAAAAAAAAAACGAGTCTTCGTTTGTCAATCATTACCGCGATTTCAATGATAAGCATTTATGAATACCTCCTAAACAGAAATAAAGTTGATACAAAGTCTGCTTTCAAGAATCACAAATCTACTGGATTGCAAGTACGTTGTGAATTGTAATTCCTATTCTTAAGTTGAAGCTATTTTTTCAAAGATGGAAGCTTTTCTGCACTGTGTTCACACAGAATGGCTATGACAGGGAGTTTTGGTGTCATATTCAATCAATTCTCCTGTTGTAGCTTTTCAGTTCACGCACACTTATTACAGTTGCTACCTAATTTTCAGGTTTGATATTTAATATATTTTATTACATATTTGTTCATCACTTTTTTTTTTGTTTAATCAACTTGCTTCTGTAGCAAGATTGATAGGCATAAAAAAAAATTGAAAGATAACAAAATTTAAATTTAATCTCCGAGTGCTTTCTCCTGCGTTAAAATTGCTTTGAATGTAATACCAATAGCTGTACTATGATACTATACTATAACTTTAATAAATGTGTTTGTTTACCGATTGTCGAATATCTAAATTTGTTTACAATTACAGCGCCTAATATTAAAGTACCGTCAATAACTCGAAGTCCCAAGAGACGGGCTAAATGGTTCGAGTTATTGATAGTTCGAGCTATGGGAAGTTTTTTTCTCATGAGGTAATGAATAGTGGTTCTTTATTTTAATCACACAAATCAAACTGTTTGAAACCCGTCAAAACACTGGAAACTTTCAGCTTTGCAGGAAGCAAATAAAAAATTGTTCAGGTTGAGTTTTTCTAATAATCAGTTTAATATAGATCAATATAGATCTTCACACATTACAGTAAAAATACAAAGCTGATGAAATTAAGGTGAATGTTTCCAGCTCGTAAATACCTCGCACAAAGTGTGTTTACTACATAATATTCATTAAGATTCAATCCTTTCGCTTTAAAGCATTGGCTTTGATTCGACGATCAGGACCTTTAGAAATTTGAACATCTTTATTTCTGACATCTTATTTGCTCCTGTCCTCATGCTGTACCCGAAAGCAGAACAACATCCCCTCTTTTTACGAAAATTTTGCGCCTTTGAAATTTATGATTAATTTAAAAAATTCAATCAAATTACAGATACGTAAACAGAGCAATTCGTCGTAAGAAGCAATACACATAAGACTTCCGCCGGAAGTTTTGAGTGACCCCGTGCATCCCTGCCACCTAGTGTTCAAAAGAGTAAGCGTGGCTTGGAATTTGGTGAATAAGGGCAGAAGAACTTCTTTAGATTTATTTGAAATAGATCTATTGATAAACCCAAGCATCTTATTGGCTTTGTTGCTAGCAATGCTGCACTGTTGGCTAAACTTTAAATCCTGACTTATTAGGACCCCCAGATCAGTAACTTTGTCTGCCTGACTAATGACTGAACCTTGCAAATAATAACTTGTACACTTATTTCCATGCCCTAAATGTAGCACTTGACATTTCCCAACATTAACAGCCATACCCCATTTATCAGCCCACTCCGTAATATGATCTAGATCCTCTTGCAGCTGATTTGCTTGTTCTTCATTTTCTACAGTCCCCATAACTTTGACATCATCAGCAAAACAATTCATGTTCCCAGAAATATTTTTGTGAATATCGTTCATACCTTAGCAAAGATATTTGCTGTTTTTATTAGCTTACTGTTCTTTAAACATTCAAACGAAAAAAGAAAAGAAAGTTGAAAATTATGAAAGGAAATAAAAATCAAAAATAAACTATGTATGAAAAATAATTAGCACAAAAAATTCAAAATTAATTGTTTGAATTAGTATTTATGAAAATGCAAAAGTGACAACCAGCAACAGGCTCTGTATGCAGCTAGTCTGGTCCTAATCAATTCATCAATCCCAAGTGAAAATCAAGGGCCACTTAAAGCTATCCACCTTCTTGATCATTACCCGCCTCTTCCAGTTAACTGTTCCAAGTATATACTATCCTACTGAAGTTGTAAATTCTCCTTTCTTCTGGATTAGCTTGAAATTCAAATAGCTGAAAACACTGACCTCCTTGCCATCCATGCAAAAATGTAAACCATTACCACTCTTCATTTTAATAGATTTAATCAACTGAATCATTTCTCATCTGACTCTCCTTTGCTTGAGACTATACATATTAAGCCTTTTAAGTCAGATATCATAATTTAAATCATAAAGTGTCATTATTAGCCAAGTAGTCTTCCTTTAAACCCTTTCTAATAAAGAAATATTTTTTTTGTGATAAAGAGACCAGAACTGAACATCATACTCCATATGAGGTCCTACCAAACTTGTGCATAAAGGCGTAAGAAAGATCTAAGAATTTTTCAAAATAGATCTACAAATAAATCCAGCATTCCATTGAAAAATTAAAATCTTGAATGCTCTCTTTTGAGGGGGTTCATTCCTGAGAGAATTTTGGAAGTTTTCTCATGAAAATTCTCTCTTGAGGAAGGGAGGGGGAGGGGGGATTGTCTTTCAAAAGTCCCCTTTTGGAGAGCTCTCAGGGATTCAAGGTGATGAAGCCCCCCTTCCTTCATGTGTTTGCTGGAAAAATATTTTGATTCAGGTAAAACCTTTTTGTTCACTAGAACTTCATTAGTACTACATCTTGGTTCCCATTGGTAATTCCTTTAATTTGAGCAAATTTTAATTCAGTTTTGGATGGTTAGAAAATCACTTTTTTTTTCTTTGGAACATTCTCGAACTTTTCTAACTCATTATAAATCTAATAAATGTAATTCAGGCATACTTTACTAGCATTAACTTTCAGTCATTGGTTGGAACTTATATGCTACAAGTAACAAAATTTTTTGTGCAGTTTGCAGTGAGTAATGCGAACAATAAAGTACCACTTTGTAATGATTCCTACAGACTACTTTTTACATTAGTTCTGTGAAAATAGATAAGGTTCAAATGCAACAATTCTGATTTGCACTTATCTTGCACAAGTGCAGCAGCGGACTCGATAAGAACGTTTACATGGTTAGGGGAAATTTGGGAAATTGTGTTTTTAAAGGGAATTAACTAGCTTTAAAACACTTAAGAAAATCAGATATTTGATAATTTTCTGCCATTTCTCAAATTAAATATTGGCTATCATTTCCGGAAAAGTTTTTGGTTAACAGTCAGAAGTCTAGCAGTTTAGTTCAACCCTCTTATCTAAACACTAAAAAATAAAAGCTGATATAATGTGAGACATTGCCTGACCATTAACTACTAATCAATTTGGAGAAGGTGAAAATTGCAGCATACACTCATATCTCAATTCGCAAATTTGAGTTTAAAAAAAAATTAAGAAGACTACAAGAAATTAAAAAAAACAATTTCATAGATATTGATTCAGCTGAAAAGCAACATTTAAAGAAGAAAAAAAAACATAGTCATGAATACAAACTGCTTTCAAAACTCTTGATTGCAAAAACAAAACCTTTTCCTACACCAGTGAGAAACTGCATTTCTGTACATTTTATTTTATTTATTTATTTATTTATTTATTTATTTTTTGCAAAAAGGTGTTAGGGTATTTTCTTTTGTTTTTTTAGTATAATTTCTATCTGTGCATTTTTTAAGTTCAAAAATAAGTATATAAAAACATTTAAAAAAGTTAACAGTTTGATGTAATAATAGTTACCTTATAAATGCATAGTTTCAGGTCACCAAATTTGGCGTCTTATACTATAATGTTCCCTATTTGAACAAGACAATTTATTATTGCTGTGTGTTCTAAACCAGTTTTACAAGTTTTCTTTTTATTTTCTACCTTTTAAATTTTTTAACGTGAGTGTAAATGGAACCTTCAGCTAAATACCATCATATAAAAGTAGTTAAGTAGTAACTGCAATTCAAAAGTAGTTTGCATTTACTATATAAAAAATAGTTATTGTTAACTGTATTTTTAATAAAGTAGTTATTGTTAAAAGCAAAAAAAAAGTATTTTTTATCACTCCTTTCATTATATTATTCAAGGTCTACTAGAAAAGGATCCTCCCTTTTTTTGTGCAAAGATTTGAAGCAGGCATGCTTACGTGAGCTGACCTTAAACCTTTGTGTGCATGTATGAATTTTTCTCATCTGCCAATAGCGTCAGTCAGTGGCAAAGAGTTTGACTGAGGTAATGTATAGTGTTCGTGTTGGATATTTTAAGTTCGAATAAGATGATGGGATAACTGAAACTGCAACAAGTTTCATCATTGGAGGACAGCCAAGTGGAAATCATTTGGAAGTTGCAAACGACAGTCAGTGATGATTTTCCAGTACATTTCAAGCTCTTTTTGGCAAAAATCCTGACTTCTGTAGCTCAACAAACATCATTATCTCTTGATATGTCCCCTGCATTTTCAGGCTGTTCCACTAACTCAAGAAGCCATTGAAAGGTAGAAGATCAAAAACAAACGGACATTGTGACTGCAACAGCTGCTGTGCAAAACTCCATTCTGAAAAAGGTCTTCTTGGAATGCTTCCAACAATGAAAACATCACTGGAAAAAGTGGCTGCCATTGGACCAATAAGAAGACTAGTTTGAAGAGAATTAGGTTTTCAACAGTCTAGTTTCATCAATGTGTTTTCTTTGGTCAAAAGATAGATGCTTTTCCAACAGATGTTGTATGTAGATACATAAAGAATATTTTAATTTGCCCATTTTAATATTATGTTTAAGCAGTTAAACTTAAAAAAAACCTTTTCCAACACTCCTTACTAATGCAAAGCTTTAGGATTGCCATATAATTCAGACAAAGTTGAGAATTCTTCCAGTGCTGGAACTCAAGGCTGGGTCATCTGGGTGAAAGACTAAGACCAAAATTCCACAGAATTTTATATGAAAAATTAGCAATGCAAGAAGTAAAATGTTTAGAAAGTGAAATGCAAAGACATTGTAGCATGCATTTTCTCTTCCTCCTCCTTCTCTTTTTTTTTTTAATTCATAAAGAAAAGGGCACCAATAGATGCATGGTGTTTTCATTAAACTATTTACGGCCCTATTCTCAATACCGTCACAGCGCGGAGATAAAACTCGGCTCCCCAAAACTGAGACCTAAGGAAAAACTAGTTTCGAACACGGTGCGTATTGTCCAAGTCGTGTGAAGCACAAATTACGTTAGCCGAGTTTGAACTGGAGTAGAAATGAAATGGCTGTCGTCATTGGATAGAGTGACTCACGTGACATTTCTACCTAACTGCATTATACGTGGTAGCTAAATTCGCACGCTGAAGAATGATTGACATGTTGGGATTAGCGAAATGGAACTAGTTCATGCAATTATTTTTTATTAGACTCAATTTGAAATTTAAAGACATCAATGCATTTTTTTAAAGTTTCTGGAAAGAAACTTAAAGAGTTATTTCATCTTGTTATTAATTAAATGTTTATTTCATCTTGTTATTAATCAAGATGAAATAAAAACTAATTCAATAATATAGTCATGTTCTTTGCAAGGGTTTCATCTGGGTCGGGCTGCAATTTACAAAATCGCCCCCCCCCCCCCCTTCAAAAAGATGTTTTATGTAAATGTGAAGTTCGTGCAATTTTTCAGAAACAAATCATTTTTATTTTGGTGTTGTAACTATAGTTGTAATTAAAAAATGAGTTTAATTACGAATAAATTCTATGTAAAATTTGCCCTTGACGCATATGTAACGTGCCCCGTCCAAGTGGAGAATACCAGTGTAAATCTGCAAAGTGTATTTATGAAACCATTGCAGTTAGAATTTACAATATTTTAAGTTTTTGAACCCAATTATAGTGTTGAATATTTATGTCAGTAAAACTACCATAGGAATTGGAGGTCTGTAAAATAATTTTTAGCATATATCATTGCAATTCAAAAGTTGATATTGACAGTGTTTTAAAACTAGACTTTGGGACTTTCTGCTTAGACGCCAACAATAAACACGGTTCCTCTTGTTTATGGGTTCCCTTTACAGCCTCAGACATGCTGTACTAGGTGGGAGAATATGCATAAAACTCCAGCTATAGGCATGCTCAGTGTGACACATAAATCTAGGTCAACATTTTATTTTTTCATGAAAATTGTATCTGGATGATTGTAGTGTATTTTGAAAATATATAATTACAGTAAAATTAAATAAGAGAAGGAGAGGCTCAACAGAACTGAGCATTATGAACAGACGATTATTGTACATACTTGCTGCATGTCAGTAGAAAGTTTTGTGTTTTTTACTATATTCATTTTATTAATTCAAAATAAAAAAAATAAACAAATAAAAAATAAAGAAAGTGTGAAGGACTTACTCAAATAACTGTTTAGTGTTCCTTTATTTTTAAGCATAAATATTTCTGTTTTTTATGTTTAAATATGTTGAAATAATGTTTTTGAATGGTTTAAATTTGCTTAAAAAATTCCTCATAGTTCAAATTCATTAAAGCATGATAAATATAAAAGGGAATGGTTTCCTAACTACCTAATGTTTTTCTCAATTTCTATGCAAAAATTGTTTTGTTTTGATGTAATTACTTTATAAATGAAAAGGAACATTTTATAAGATATTGAGCCAAAGACCTATTTTAGCTAATGCTACAAAATGAAGTTTTTCATTGGGAGAAAATTAATTGATTCATTGTGTTACAAGCATGTGATTATGTTTTTTTAACTGCAGTGCTCAAGATTTTTTTGATGACTACAAATATTCATCAGTTTTGAAGTCTATATGTGAATGAATTTTTAGTTATCTTATAGAAGCTCTCAGAAATTTGGTCATTGTTAAAGTGCTTTGTATTATGATTGTTTACTTAAATATTCATCTGTCTTTTTCTCTAAACAGCGCCATTTGTACAAGGCAGGGAATAGCATGCACTATGACAAGGGAATGACACTAAGAGGAAATAATACATTCTGCTGAAGGTATTAATTCTCAGAGAAAAGGAAACACTATAATTTTAAAAGATCTAGTGTGGTGGATTGCAAAAAGTAGTTATTGTGGTCATTTATTTCCCTTACATGTGACAGGGGAAAGACAAAAAATAAAAGTAACTTATATATTGTCATAACTACATACAACACAAATTAATATGACTCAAAGTAAGGTGCAAAACCTCCATACAAACAAGAGTCTATCACTCATTGAGTTATTGTTACAAAATGAAATTAATTTTTAGAGACAAGGCAATGACAGTCATTAACAATATACTTAACAAGATTTAACTTGAGGTCACCCAACTAGACTTGACTCTGTATGGTTGCAAAAAGACCCAATTAAGATTATTTCTATAATGAGGCCACAGTTCAAAGACTAAATTATGGGCTAATACAACCATTACCAGATGTGAGAATCATTAATTCCATTCCTTGACAGGGGAATGACAACAAAATCAAAGTACATTTTTGTTATTTTTTTTTCAAAATGGTTCAAAACTTAAAAAGTCTTTATTTTTTTATTTATTATTTTTCTATTTTACAACATTGCATAGCAGTTGTTAACAGCTAAAACAACAATTTATTTACAAATATGTATGGCTTCCTAAGTTTTTAGAACTAATTTTACTTTAAGATGGGGGTATGGACACACAGGAGAATGACAGTTTTCATGTAAAAAATATTTAAATGAATAATAATTATAGAGAGTTTGTTTTAGACTATTTTACAAACATAAAAACATGTTATTAAAGCATTCTAGCATCAATTTCATTTCTATGCAAGTTAGTTTGTCATTTTTGGAACAAGGACAAGAATGTCACAGTTTAGAGAAAATGACTCATATGTTTTTTTTTCAGCTTCCCTTGCTGGAACTCAGTTAAACAAGGGAGATATGGCAATCAGCTTAGGTACTAGTGACACGGTTTTTCTTTGGCTGACTGAATATAGGCCTTCTTTAGATGGGCACATTCTTTGCAACCCATTAACCAGCAAAGATTTCATGGCATTATTATGGTAATTTTACTCACATTATTTAGTTGAACTTTTAATATTATACTGTGACATTAATTTGTCTTCTCTTTTTAACAAATATTTTCTGTCCTGTCTGTAATGAATTTTCTTCCTTTAGTTTTAAAAATGGTTCTTTTACAAGAGAAAGAATAAGAGATGATTGTGCTGATGGATCATGGCAATTGTTTAGTGATCTTTTAGATAGCACACCTCGAGGGAATTTCGGTAACATAGGTAATTTTTTATTATTATCTGCAAATACACGAACTGTTTTTAGATATGTGGAAAAACTTAATATGTTTCTTTTTTAGGAATGTACTTTGACATGATGGAAATAGTTCCACCTATGATTGGAGATTATCGATTCAATAGAAATAATGAATTGGTAGGTATTAGCATATTCTCCAAACCAAATGATATACACATCTCCAAATATTACCTACAAAACTGTTAAGCATTATACTTCATGATCTTTTTTTTGAATGATCTTTCTTCATTTATTTTTCAATTTATGAGGCACATTAAGACTTTGTACATTTTTATGTTCTTTCTTTACATCTCCTTCTTTCTTGATGTGTAGGGGAGAGTGTTGTACCTTGAGCCTACATGTACCTTGAACCTATGTTGATTGTGGCTCTATCTGTTTAGATAACAAAGCAATTGCACTAATAGTTCACTTTTTAGCCACCAGGGACTTCTACAAACGTGTTTAGTTTGTTGCTACTACTCTCTATTTTGGTCAACAAGGAAAATAGGAAAATTACACTTCAAAAGTAAGTTTTCTCATGCTTATACTTTTATTTTTAACTGGTTAATCAATTTTTATACATTTAGAGTTGTAATCATAATTGATTAAGTATTTTGTTAGCTACAACTACATATGCTTAGAGTCACTTGAAAGTTAGGCTTAAAAGAGCTAGCAGCCATTTTTGCTCAATAGGTCAAGTGTTGTACCTTGACCCTAGGTGATATGTTGTACCTTGAACAGGTTCAAGGTACAATACTTACTGTATTTTTTGTTTAATATTTTCAATTCAGCCTAGCATGTCAAGATCAATACTCTTTATTTTTCAAAAATGTAGTCTAGGTAACACTATTTGCATTTTATTAAGTGAAGAAAACCATAGCCTAAATAATACTAGGCCTATATATACTGAGTTCAAAATTTTCTTTCAAGAAAAACTTCTTAGAAACATCAAAATATGGTTGTCCTATAACCTATTTTTAAAAAAACATTTAGAAAATAATACTGTTCAAACATCTGTCATTTAAAATATAATTTAGGCTAGAGACTTAAGCATTTTTCAAACAGAATTTTGTTATTGTTATTTTGTATTGTTTTGTTATTGTTAGACTAATCCTGTTGTAATTTTCAGATGCCAAGGAGCAAAACTGGAGTAAAAAGACAACCAATATGTAAAGAAGATCTGGAAATGGCAGTAAACAAGGTTGTAAAAAAGGAGCTTACAGCCTACAAAGCTGCAAAAGACTTTGGAGTTGACAAAGCAACACTTTTAAGACATGTCAATAAGTTCAAAGCATCTGGTTTAAATACTTTTGAATACAGAAGCAACAATGACGTGAAAAAGGTATTTACTGTAGAAGAGGAGAAACTTATTGTGGAATACATACTCAAAGCATCAAATCTTCACTATGGGTTAACTTTAAAAAATGTCAGAGTTTTAGCATATGAATTTGCTAGAGAAAACAAAAAAAAGTATGATCCTTCATGGGATGACAAGAAAATGGCAGGCAAAGAGTGGCTGCGATTGTTTCGAAAAAGGTATTCTAAAGAGCTGTCTCTTAGGAAACCTGAAGCAACCAGCTTAGCGCGATCAACTGCATTCAACAAGACAAATGTCACCCTGTTTTTTACTAACTATAAAAAAGCACTGCAAAACCATCCGGAGATCAGTCCTTATAATATTTGGAATTGTGACGAAACCGGATTATCTACGGTTCACACTCCCCCAAAAATATTAGCCATGAAAGGACTAAAGCAAGTGGGGAGTATGACAAATGCAGAAAGGGGAACAAACATTACAATGAATTCTGCAATCAATGCTGGAGGAGGTTTTATCCCTCCTATGCTAATATTTCCACGGAAAAATTTCAAAGAACATATGCTAAAAGGAGCCCCACCAGGAACCATTGGAAGAGCAAATCCATCTGGGTGGTCAACAGAAGATCTATTTTTTGATTTTATCAAACACTTTATTAAGTTCAGTGGTGCGAGCAATACAAACAAAATGATTCTTCTCATGGACAACCATGAAAGTCATATTTCGGTAAAGACAATTAGCTTGGCTAAAGAAAATGGCGTTACTCTTGTGACTTTCCACCCTCACACAACTCACAAAATGCAGCCTTTGGATAGAAGTGTTTACGGTCCTTTTAAAACTTATTTCAGCTCAGCAATGAATGACTGGATGATTAGCCCAGGAAATGTTGGGAAGCCAGCAACTATTTATGATATTGCAGAGTTGGTTGGACAAGCCTTTCCACTTGCTTTTACCCCGAGTAACATTATCTCAGGGTTTAAGAAAACCGGGTTGTTTCCACTCAATGAAAATATTTTCCCTGAAAGTGAATTTCTGGCCTCAAATGTTACAGATCGACCGATGCAATCTGAGGAAATTGAGGCATCAAACACAAATAGGCTTTCTTCTACATTAGTTGAACCTTCAACTTCATCTATAGGAAGCTCATCAACTTCAACTTTAGATCTAGAGCCTATGACACCAACGTCTTCACGGTCACGAGTAATGGTCTCTCTAGAAGACATCCGCCCCTATCCTAAAGCATTACCAAGAAAAGAAACACGTAAGGGAAGATCTAAAGGAAAATCTCTAATACTGACAGATACTCCAGTAAAAGAACGTATAGAAGTCGAAAAAAGAAAAAAACAACCAAAGCCAAAATCTAAGAAAATATTAAAAGCATCCCAAAATAGAGCTGTGAAAAAGATTTTTCAAGACAGCTCAGAGTCTGACATTGATGCAGATCTGGCTGATTTATGTGAAGAAGTAGGGCTTCCGGAGGAAGATTTTTTCAATTTGGTAGATCCTGATGATTCAGTTATTGAAGGTGGAAGTTTTGTTCTTGCAAAACTTAGTTCTAAAAAAAGTGTGAAATTCTTTGCTGCTGAAGTTGTCTCAATTGACGATGATATTTATCAAGTAAAATATCTCAAAAAAGATGAAGCTTCCCAAAAGTTTGCTAGAGTGGACCCAAACACTTATGAATTGGAGAAATGTGATGTTGTTTTTAAATTACCTCATCCTACATTATCTGGTGGATCAGAACGACAGCTTCAAAAACTGGTTTTTGGCGTTGATTTATCAAAGTACAATGTTGGTTAACTGCTTCATTACAAAGATAGAATGTTGTTTTTTTTTTTTTTGGGGGGGGGGGCAATATTTTGCTTTCAAACTTTTTGTGTTTAATATTTGCTATAAATACATGTTCACTTACTCCTATTTAATAAATGTTAAAATCCTAATGAATTTGAGTTTTATTAACCAAATACACAAGGAATAATTCAACTAGGTTCGAGGTACAATACCAACATTGTACCTTGAACCTATTGAAGGTTTTTTGTTTTTTCTGAATAAGTTCTAAACCATACAATAAAATTCTTTAAAGAAAATATATGACATAAAAAACAGTCAAAGGTATGTAGAAAATATGTATATAAATGTTTTATGGCATTATTTTTTAAATTAAAAATCATCAACTAAAAACAGGTTCAAGGTACACCACTCTCCCCTATACATACGCTCATGTTTGTGAAAATTGCAACAACATGAAGGACTCATTGGAAAAGGATAAAATTTATTGCACATATTACTCATAGTGCTACAAATAAACGATCAAAATTACAGATCAATGAAATGAAAATAAATTGCATAAATTAATACTGAATGTAGCTACCCCTCGCCTCTACGTGAGCCTGTATACGTTTTGGCATCAAATCATAGAGGTTCTGAATGTCACGATTGGGAATAGCATCCCATTTGGCTTCAATTTGAAGCCAAAGTTCTTCCGTACCAACTACAGACGAGACACATGGGTGAGTCTCCGACCAAAGTAATCCGAGACAGGTTTGACGGGTGTCATATCTGGAGAACGGGCAGACCAAGGAAGTAGCGTAACCTGTCATGAACCGAAGAACACTTGTACGTTACGTGCAATATGTGTGTGCAAAGCAACCAAACAAATAAATCGGGCAAATATAAACACCAATCAAACAACAAGCAGACAAGGTTACATAACAAAATAGATAATTTACGTAGATGAAACCAGAACTCCTCAGCAGTGGAAGCTTCATATTAGGGTCAAAAGACCAAAAATTACACTAAAAACTAAATGGAGGATGTCCAGCTCCGAAAAAACTAGCATTCAGGAATACATTTGGCTAATGTGGAAAAAAAATGCAAATTTCTGGAACTAAGACCTAAATATACACTGTGGTTTCATCTCGGTTATTAGAAGCCAAAGGCTATCAATAATAACCCTCCATCATACCTCCAGCAAAAATTCAAAAGTCTTACCTATGTGTCCGGGTGCAAACTAAAATCCACAATCAGCATGTCAGTACTCATGCCAGTCGATAAAAATAAAATAGATCCATTCAAATAAATAATAAGGATCATCCGTTAAAAGCAGGTCCATAAATCGTGCAGGGTTGATCAAAAAACAAATTTCAAAATGCATCATTAACTGTCCACACGTGTGGTTTCTCAAAGTTAAATCATAAGAATGAATAGTTAGACAGTTACAGTGAAGCAAAATGTCGATTAAAGACTATGCTAGCGAAAATGTTTTTTATGAGAATGTTTGGGAAATTGTTTTTAAGTAGTTTATTTTTTAAGTATATTCATTTCTTGGTTGAATGCTGTAATTGTGTTGCAAATTCTTTTGATTTTGATGGCTTGCAAAACAATGATGCCAATAAAAACTTTTTTACTGAGGCAAGAAGAAAAACTTTGCAGACAGTTAACTTTGAATTGAAATTCGTGTCTTTTATCATAAATTGTGGTTTTACAGTTGGAGTCAATATTAATCTTTATGTCAAAAAATTTAAAAACTTTACTATTAGAACTTTTCTTTTTTAATGTTAGGGAGTTATGATAATTTTTTTTGTGCTCAATTCAGAAAAATTGAAGTAGTTGATTCATCAGTTGATAAATCATCGATATATCTGCAACAATAAGGTGTAGAACCAGGATTATCAATAGAAAATTTTCTTTCATAAAATAACAGAAAAAGGTTTGCTAGGGTAGAACTAAAATTAGCATCCATTGCAATACCATTAATTTGTTGAAAGCATGAATTGCCATTTTTGAAACTGTTGTTAAAGATGCAAAATTTAAAAAGTTTGAGAAATAATTTCTCGTTAATATTGAGTGAAGTACTGACTGTTTTGAAAAGTTCAGTAACTGAATAGAAGTTCATTGAGTGGAGTGTTGGTATTTCATGTTTATCTTTTTAATTGTATAAAATACAATTCTTCTGGTAAGTTATAACTACCACAGATGCATTAATGTTGTAACAAATTCAATTTGGTTATACGCTTCAAATTTGCACTAAAATTTTGTCTTTTACTTTACATTTCTAGTATTTATAATATTGTGTAAATACTGCTTAGTTTTTGTTTAAAAAATTCTGCACACTTTTATGTTTCTTTTGTATTTTCACTATTTTTTCTCATTTACAGTGATATGATTCATTCTGTCATTTATTTAAGTACATTTTTATGTGATGGTTTTCTTTGTTCATTATTTTCACAAATCATTTGCAAGTAACGTCCAACAAAGTTTAGGTTATAGTTAGGGTTGTAAGTTTGTCATGCTATGGATATTTCCATGATGCTTTCCACATTTTTTATAGCATTTTCTAAAAATCTATGATTTTTTCAAATTATTGATTTGTGCAAAAAATGTTTGAATTTGAAATATATTACTTACATTTTTATCACCATTTATATTCTTCTAAAGTTACAAAATTATTAATGCATCATGAAAATAATATTATCCTGTTCTATTATATATTTTGTTTTTTATACTATGGCCATTATTGCAGACATCATAAATTATATTGCATTTGTGCTCCCATGAATTTTGATCTATTTTTTTTCTCAACATACTTGTAATCCTAGTCATAGTTGTTCTCTAGATATTTTTGTTTCTGTCAAAATAGTTATGATTGTTATTACATGCATATTCAATTTTCTTCTTTTGTTTATTTTGTATTAACAAATGCAAGTATTTTTCACACATCTGTTTCAATATTAAATTACTCAGCTTTATATTAAAAGGGTTCATAGTTCTAATGTAACTTAAACACAATATTTACAAAAGAGATAGATGTTTTAACCCTGTGGACTATTTAATTTTTTTTTCCTGTCAAATATGTTAATTAAAATTTCAGTTCTGCACCACAAATCATTTTTAAGGTTATTTTCTTTTTCAGCAAATCTCTAAGATTTTTATGATTTTCATTTCAATATCAGCATATTTTTTATCTTTATTGAAGGAATTTTTGTCTTGTTCATGTTTGAAATTAAACTAAAGCATAAATTGTTTATTTCAAAAGTACTTTTGGAGTAAATTTTTTATTCAGTGTTTTCATTTCACTTATTATTATTATTAATTTTTCTAAATCCAGGTTCAGCGATTTTCAAAAGAAGTTGAAGTAAGAGCTCTTATTGAGGGTCAATTTCTTGCAAAAAGAGTTCATGCTGAAAATGTGGGATTTACAATAGGTATCAGATTATTTTTCAATCTTCATTGTATTCTTTCAACAATGTTCATTTTAATGATTGAAATATTCTTACTGATGCTTGAAACTACTCAACATGACATTTTTATTTTTACCTGAAATGGTTTACATACTTATCTAATGAAGTATATAAAGCTACAACTTAATATTTTATTTAGCACGACCAACTTAACTCAAATAGTAAATTTATAATACAATTAGTTTAGTTTAGGATAAGAAATATTCCAAGAAAATGCATTTGTAATAGATACTGAATAACTATTGCTAGTGTAACTTGCTATGAACTTTAAAGTTATATGAAATATAAAGTTTAATTATGTGATATATAAAGCTTTGTTTTGTAATCGTCAAAAACTAAAATATTATTTACTTAATTTTAGGTTCTAAGTCCAAAATTATTGCTACTGGTGGGGCATCAGCTAACCAAGCAATTGTACAGGCTAGTATCTTAATAATCCCTTTAAGTGCTCTAATAAATTTCTTCTGCAATAATGTTTACGCTTATAAATATTGCTTCAGTTCATTTAGAAAGTATAAAACCACAAAAGAATTGTTGCATTTCTGCAGCAATAAATTCTTGCAATTCTGCAAGATATAATGTTCTAATTTGTTGTATGTGATTTAAATATCAATCATGAAGCACTTTCTGTTCTATTTGCAACTGTAAAAATTATTTTAACTGTGGCCAAAATCAATATTTTTTGCTGTAAAATTGTAGATTTTGATCAAATTTAAATCTTATGATTTCCAGAAGCTTCCAATTAGAAATTGCAAACAAACCTGAGAAAGTTAACACACACACACACACACACACACACACACACACACATATATATATATATATATATATATATATATATATATATATATATATATATATATATATATATATATATATATATACAGGGTGATTCTGAATTCATCATCAATATTTGGTGGGGAGGTAGGGAATAGGAAAAGAACACTATTTCACATAGGAAAGCATGGGCGCAGACGTCATGTAGTAGGGCAATATGAATCCGGTTAAATGATGGAAAGAAAACATAACAAGAAAGTGGTAAGAGAAAAAACATTTATTTGTGCATCTTTTGTACAGACTTACAAGAGGTGCTTGAAATTCTGACCATTTGCTAGATTACATGCCTCACAACGACGTTGCATGGACAACCGAACTTTCTGGAATATGCCTGGCGTTTCCCGGATGTTTGCGGCGGCAACCGATATGCGTGCTACAAGGTCCATATCACTGGCAACAGGGGTCTTGTACACCATGGTTTTCATGGCACCCCATACAAAGAAGTCTATTGGAGATAAATCCGGTGACCGTGGTGGCCAACAAACCGGTCCACCGCGACCAATCCATTGAGCTCCAAATTTTCTGGTCAGGTAACAACGCACATCATTTGCGAAATGTGCTGGAGCGCCGTCATGCTGGAACCACATTCGCCGGAGAATAACAGCAGGAACCTCGTTCATAAGACCCGGTAACACAGTCTGAAGAAATATGAGGTAGTTTGCGCAATCTAAACGGGATGGTAGTAAATACGGTCCCAGCAAACAGTCGCCGACGATCCCAGTCCACACATTGACGGCAAAGCGTTGTTGCGCAGCTCGAACTCTCGTACCGTGTGGATTCTGATTAGCCCACACATGCGAATTGTGTGTGTTGAAGACACCTTCACGAGTGAAGGACGCTTCATCTGTGAAAAGAACATACGTTGGGAAATTGGGATCAACGGCTGTTCTCTGCATGAACCACTGACAAAAAGTAACACGCTTGGGATAGTCCTCTGCTTCCAGTAACTGCACTGTGTGCAAATGAAAAGGATGTAAACGTTCCTCGTGTAGTATCCGCCACACTGACAATTGTGAAACTCCAAACTGGCGAGCAATACCTCGTGTGCTAGAACTTGGCTGTTCTTCGATAGACTGTAGGACAGCTTCCTCGACTGAAACTGTCCGTGTTGATCGGCGCCTGCCTCGATCAACATTAATACCAGCAAATGATCCAGTTTCGCACAGTTGTCGATGCACACGTGAAAACATTTGATGCTGTGGCACGCGCCGGTTGGGGTAGCGCTCTGCATACATTTGCCTAGCTCTAAGACAACTTTCTCCTGCGGCACCGTAAGTTAGATGCATATCTGCAAGTTCTTGAAACGTGTACCGGTTCATGTTACTTCTGCGAAGTCACCTTGTCGAATGACGACTGGCTGCACACGGCAGACAGCTATGCGCGTTCATGGGAGATGCGGACACACACCGCCCTCTACACCGTCATGCGTTCGTTTGTGCCCATGCTTTCCTATGTGAAATAGTGTTCTTTTCCTATTCCCTACCTCCCCACCAAATATTGATGATGAATTCAGAATCACCCTGTATATATATATATATATATATAAAATCAATAAAAAAGCAAAAAGAAAGGCGGGGGGGGGGGGGGGGAGGGATAAAAAAAAATTAAAGCCAAAGACAAAGAAAGGCTGCTTTGAGATTGATCTCATCAGCATTGGAAATCTGAAAGTATTATTCAGTTCCATTTACAATAAAAATTATACATTAAAAGTTTGAATGATGTACTAAAATATTGCTCAACGGCTTCAAAGATTTGAAAAATTTAAGCAAAAGTTAAGATTTTTTGAAATTTAACAAATGGGTAAAAAATTATTATATTATTATTATTAACTTTAAAGTTTTCAAACATTATTGTCCGTAACTTTTCATATGAAATTAAAAGCATAGTGTTCTTTTAAAAAACTAGCAGCACTCTGCTGCTACTCTGCTAGCTAAACTCTGTTAGCAGGGTACTTTGACTTTCAATAATTTGTAACAGGAATTGCTGTTGGTTTCACCATGGGTTAACCAGTTGTCTTCCATAAGAGCAATTTCACATTGGCATACTGCCAACCCTTCCGGATTTCCCGGAAGTTTTACGGATTTTCATGGCTTTTTCCGTTTTTCCGGTTATGAGCAAAATCTTCCGGATTTTTCACGTTTTGTAGGAAAAAAATTGTATTTCGCCAATTTTGGCGCTAACGATACTCTTGTGAAACGCGGCACCACATTTTAGGTCAAGTAGCCAAGGAAAGGTTGCCATAGGAGAATGGCACGAGAAGTGAGGCAAGATTATGACGTCACTGAGTGATACAGCGCATGACTTCATCTGGATCCAATCAAAGCAAGCGTCGCGGCGGGCAACTATTGGCACAATTTTGGTGCCGATTATCTTCTCGTTCTCTCAGTTTGAGCTGTTTTTGCTTCGTTCTTTTTTTAAGATGAGTACGAGTAAATGTTAATTTCAAACTTTAAGGAACTCAATAAAAGTAATATTTACTAAAGGAAAGTAAGTTCAATTGATATGAAATTCATAACTAATATCACATTGTTAAATGTAAAGAGGGTAGGTGTCCTGTTTGATTTTATTTTAAGTTAAAATCTTGTGGATTGAAATAAAATATTCTTCAGGATTTTTTTTTCTCGGAGGTTGGCAGATATGCATTTGTTATGATCATTTACTACTTCTAGGACTTTTATTATGTCCCTCATCTGTTTACAGTCATCCTTCTTCCTTCATTAAGTCTAGATTGTATTTAAGATATCCAACTTGCAATTTTAACTATTGAAATTGACTTATTTGTAACAAAATATCCTAGGGTTTTATTTTGAAATCCCTTTAACTCAACATTGATTGTCCTAGAGTACTTTATACTTTAGCAGCAATTTAATTATAAACAACATTCCCAAGCACCATCAGTATTTGGTTGAAATGCTGACAGCTATTAAATGAAGCTAAACAAAATGAGTCTGAATTAATATTGAAAATGATTAGAAAATGTATTTGAATTGGATTTTGTAATACTGAATTATCAACATTTCAAGTAGCAATTTCAGAAACAGGTGATTGTATGAAACTATGGAAGCTCTCGTTCAAACGCCTAAGCTTTCAAATCCATACAAAAAATGAAAATGTGCATGACATTGTCTTCCGCCTTTGGAAATCAATTTAAATTGAGCTTTCGATGTCCAGATCTTGAGAAAATATGCTCCGTGTTTTCACTGTTTGCTGGACAAAAAAAAAAAAAAAAAGAAAGAAAGAAAGAAAAAGAAAGTTAATTATGAGTTCCAGAATGTCATTACAATCGCCTCTTATCTTTGGCTTATTTTGTCATATGTGTTTGCATATTCGATTCTCTTTATCCTTGTACCTTTTATTGGCTTTGCAATAACCTTCGATGAAGTTCCTGGTTTACACTTTACTATCCCACTACAATGCCAATATTCTTGAAAACTTATAGCTATGAAATCTTCCAGAGAGGATGTACATCCCATGCATGCTTCAAAGAGTGAACTAATTATCTATTCTATGATTTGATGTTTCTTAGCACTTGGTAAAAGTTTATTTAGCTTATTGGGACCAGTACTTGGACCGGCGTTAGAAAAACACATAGCACAAATACTGCCATATCCACATTGCCAGTCTTTAATAGCTGCAGCCTGACCTTTTTCTGTAGTCAGCAACTGTCTGAAGTTAAGTTACTCCTTTGCACCAACTTAGTAAATGATCAAATTTCTCTTTTTCCAGTTAGACTAATGGATTAATTTCCCATCATGATTGCAAGTTACTAAATTTGTTATATTTTTAGAGCAATTAAGTGAGCTGTACTACTACTGTTTTTTTATTGTATGAAACCAATGAGAACTAAGTCTAGCCTTAATCATAAAAACAAGCCTTCAATTGTAACACAAAATATCCAGTTTCTTGAAGCTAAAATAACAGTGGTTAATGTATTCTATGATTGCAACACTAAATGGCTGATCTGATTTTTTTTTTTTACAATTTATAAATTTACATAACCTAGTAATATCTTATATCACTTAAACCGATAAACCTAAGCAATAATAAATGTATTTTTACAATGTTATTCAATTAAACTTCTATATGCTGCATATATATTAATATGTGCATTAAATTTTTTTCCATCATTGAGCTATCTCTGAAAATTGTTAGATCCTACTAAAATTTTGCTTGATTTTTTTTTTCATAAAAAAGAACCAAATCAAGGGGTGAGAAGTTCATATTTTCATACTTCAAAAATAAGCTCCATCCTAGTGGCATCAAATTTAACTCCCATAGAAAAACTTAAAATTAAATTATATTGTAAGGTTTGCTTATAATAAACAGTTTTCATTGGCCAATAAACTGTAAATGCTCAGTGAAGTGAATGATAACATGTGTCTGTACTTAAAAAATAATTAGTTCTAGATGAAAAATCAACTATGCTAATTTTCATCGATATTTTTTTAGACAAGTATTCAATACTAACAATGTACGAACTTGCCGGTTATAACATCCAGAGGCTGCAGTTTTGTTTCTGTTATGAACTCAACATTCTGGAATAGTCAGTAACTTAGCTCAACTTTAATGAAGAAATGTCTGCCTTCAGCTCGATTATTGACTGTTCTTGAGTAATGAGTCCGAAATAAGGATGAAACTGCATTCTCTGGATGTCATACCCGGGCTGTTGGTATATTGCTGGTAGTTCTGCCCTTCCCCTGACTTATGAATGGTAACTTGTTGTGTATCAAGTAGTCATATAGTTTGTTAACATTAAATCATACATTCATTTCTAATGTCTTTCTTAACCTAAGCACTAATTGAATAATTCAAGGTTATTGAAAACTTGCTGCAATAAATGTGTCATATCATATACTATCTGCTTTCATTCTAATTAGAGCATGTGTTTCATAATTTCAAAAATTTAAAATAGTATTAAAATGAGCCTTTATTTGTTTCTTTCCGTTGGCAATGAGCAGCTTATTTATTTATGATTATTGTTGCTGCTTATCAAGTGCTGCTGACTTACTTCTAGCATTTGATGTGGTTTTAGCTTTTGATTTCTAGAGTTAGGATTTTGATTTTAGAATGAGTGATTTTAGAGCAGTTGAATATAATTTACAAAGAAGAGAGCAGTGGGTTAAGGTGTCTTTAGATGAAAGATCTGAATGCACATCAGTCAGAAATTCTGCCGATAAGGCTCAGGCGTGCAAATATATGCCGTAAACCGCAAATTGCAAATTGAGTGAGTTCCGTAAGTGTTTCCGAACATGTTTGTTTAATGCTCATGCATTTTACTGGAGAAAAGAGTTCAACTAAGGCTAGTAGTAATAAAACTGGAGAAAAATATTATTGCAGCGAAAAAAAGAATAGTGCTGATAATAAGTGATACTTACATCATACCTCAAATACCACTTAATTCATCCGATAGTAATGTGCTTTATAAATACAAATGTTCACAATTTCCTTTTAGATTAGCCTTCTCAATGACTATAAACAATGCACAGGGTCAAAATTTTGATAAAATTGGTTTAGATTTGACAAAACCAGTTTTCATTTATGGACATGTCACATGTAAGTCACTTGAGTCAGATAATTTGATTATGTCTCTGTTGCATTGTAAAACCCAGAAATTTACAATTGTGTTTATATAGAAGTGTTATGATTTTCTTCTTTTTTTTAATCCCTTGCAAAGCTAATGTTGCTGCTGAAAGCTTTTTCCCTTAACATTGTACTAACGGAAAATCAAGTTCGCTATTTACCAAGTCTGCAGAGTCCGAGGGAAAATGACTTACTTTGACTCTGTGATTTTTAGAGACTCCTTTACTAGTAATTAATTTAACTCTGGCTCTAAATATGCAAATATTGGCAGTGTTGCAGATTTTGAGAGAAAATTACGGACTCTGACTCTTGAAACTTGAAATCTTCGACCCCCGACTCCTTTACCCCAAAATCAGTCCGACTCCACAGCCCTGCTATTTACTGCAACCTGTAGGTATTGAAGTTCTTTTTTTCCAACCTCATTTTCGTATATATTATGTTATCACACATAGACTTGAACTATAAATGAATTTATTGGACAATTCTAAAAGTGAAACAAGTCACATACTTTTCCAATGCACTGAAGGCAAGAACTGTACCACAGTGACAAAGTCAAGCAACAAATTGAATTGTGAAGACCTGATATTATGGCTAATATGGTTTCACTAAATCAGTTTTACCCTCTGCTTTATTTATAGTCATTAGGAAGGCTAATCTAACATGAAATTGTTTACATTTGAATTTAAAAGGTACGTTACTATCTGATGAAATAAGTGGTATTCTACAATAATATTTTTCTCCAGTTTTATCACTATCAGTCTTAGTTCAACTCTTTTTCTCCAGTAAAGTGCATGATCATTCTGCAAATGTGTTCGGAAACAGTTGCGGAATTCACTTGATTTGCAGTACACAGTGTGTATTTGTGAACCTAAGCCTATTGGCAGCATTTCTGACCAATCTGCGTTCAGATCTTTCATCTGAAGACTCCCTAGCCCACGGCTATCTTCTTCGTAAATTATATTCAAGTGCTCTTAAAGCCCATTGGCTTGATGATAGCGCTTCGCGTTTGCACAGAGTAGGCCTGGGTTCAATCTCCAGGTGGGGCATGGTCGACTCAGGTGTTCATCCCTTAAGTGGGTCAGAAAAATGAGTAGCAAGCATGCTTGGGAACTAAACGTCAGGGTTCCATGTTAGACTGACCACCTAACCGGAACATCTGCCTAGCACCCCAGTGCCTTTGTCCAGGAAGACTGAGATGGGCCCAGTAGGCCTTGGCCCCTATGGACTGTTGTGCCATTGGGTTTAGTTTTTTGACTCTGAAACACTCTTTCTAACATTTTTTAAAAAATTACTGTTTTCTGAGAATGTCAGAAGCAGCTTGCTCTTGGCAGCTGTTAGACATTGTAAAACATATATACACACATATTTTGACACCGAACATAGTACATGAAATATTTTTAAGCTGTTTAGTGTTTACAGTATATAAACATTGTAGGGTTTTTTCACTGCAATCTTTTTTGCCAACAGTAAATAAGGGTAACAAAAATTATATTATGTTTGTAATTTAATACAAAAATGTTCCCTTGCATACTTCTCTCAAAAGATGATGGAATAGCAAACTTATGCTTGATAATAATCTAATGCGCAAGTTGCATGTCAAAGTAATTGTCCCCTTTAAATGTATGAAAATCATAAGTGTTTCTTATAAGATTCAGATAAAAAAGAAAAAAAATCACGCACTTTTTAATACAAATAAAGCTCGACTAATATTTTAATGAATGTTGTGATATTGGATTGTTTTCTTGACTTTTTAATATAAATAAAGCTAGACTAATATTTTAGTGAATGTTGTGAGATCGGATCGTGAAGCGATCCGAAGGAACTGTGTAAGCAGTTCCGGTTGGCGAGCGTAAGCGAGCAGGGGTTGGTAGCTCCCTCTTATTTAAATATTTCATAGAGTTAATGTTGCTAAGATTTTGTGCTTTTATTTATTATTTGTTTATTAAAGCACCTTGTTTTGATAATATCAAATCTAGAAACAAATGAAATGCAAAGATACTTTTTGAAAGTTCGAAAAGCTAAATGAATCCCATGATTCATCAAATGGTTCAATCAAAATATCTCTGCTAATATAAGCTTTTTTTTAATGAGAACAGTGCTTTTAAATAATGAATGTTTCAAATTAAGTTCTTAAATCTGTTTTGAAACGATTGTGTAAAAAGTGAAATAAAAATTAACAATGTCTAATGACACAAATTGCAGATTACTGCAGACACGTGCTTCGGCGTTTCCAGGAACGTGTTTTTCAATACAAAAGAAACCCTGAAACATGTTTCTGCAATAATCTACATTTTGTGCTATTGATGTACTTTCTTATTTTACACATATATGTATGTATTTTTACGTATAAGTAAGTGTATATAGTAAGATACATTGGTTGCTAATTATTTTTGTATGATTTCGACTTCCAGGTCTTATCTGATGTATTTAATGTACCGGTGTATGTGTTGGACTTTCCTAACTCAGCTTGTTTAGGAGCTGCATTGAGAGCCAAGCATGGTTAATATATTTGCCTTTATTTCTCTCGTATTAAATTTTAAGTTTTTTTTAAAAATAATATCATACACTTTCTCATTCAGGTCTTTTAGGTGAAGAATTTGGATTTCATAAAATGTTTGAGGAACCATTGAAACTTCATTTAAGTGCAAAGCCAGCTAAAGACGCAGCTGAAATTTATGGTCCAATGCTTCTTCGATACAGAATTTTAGAAGATAGAATAATAAGAGAGAATGACTTTTGATATTTTGATTGATGTTTATATACAACAGTACTTTGAATAGTTTAACACTTGCAGGAGCTTTCTATTTGGAATCCTATTTGGAACTTTCAGTATTTATACATGTTGTGCTTCTAACAAAGTTATATTTTAAAATGAACAGATTAATTTTAACTTTAAAATATTTATTTATAAGTTGATACATTTATTGTGTTTTTATTATAGAATACGAGGTATATTTGCTTTATTCATTCAGAACTTTACTGTTGTTATTGATGTTCCACTTTAACTTCATATGATTAGGAAAAAAATGTATTAAAGAATTATTTTATGCATATCGATATTGTTTTCATCTGGAAAAAAATATATACATAACATTAAGAAAGCTTCCTTTAATATCTTAGAAGAATTTATTCAAAAAATGTTAAATTTTACCTTTTTAGGTAAAGAAATGTTGTTCTTATATATTTTCTGTGATATTTCCTTAAATATTGAGTAAAACATTTCATAAATTGGAAAAGAATTCATATTAACTGCACACTAGTATACTTTCAATGATTGAATTACATTCTTCATTCCATTTTTATTGTTTTCTTGTGTATGTATACATATTTCATCAAAAGTCTGTAACTTACAATCGCCACTCCTATAAGGAAGTGTTTATCAAATGTAATTACATAAGTATTTTGATTTAATGTATTTTTATACATGTACTTTTAATGTATAACATTTTTGATACATTTTTCTTTATATACTGCTGAACTGTTAAATAGTTATTTTCCTTTAACTTTTAATACTTCACATTTTATTTTTATTAAATATACACTTACTAAATTTTAATCATATTTGCTGTGCAAGTATTTTGTTCTGAAAACATATTTTCTATGCTAATGTTTTGACATGGCTTTTCTGAGAACTAATATTTTCTGAAATTTGGTACTTTTAAACTGTTCAGGGCTTTAGTGCCTAACTTTTATTTTTTACTTTTACAATTTTTACCATTGTTAATTTTCCATGGCTCTTGCTTTTAACTTCAAATTAAGTTAATTGTAGAAAAGGAAATTTAGCTTTGAAAATTTATTCTCGTTTTATGGGGTAATATTATAGTGAAAAAAATATTTGTAGGTTTTTTTAAATGCTTATTTATTGAGATGTCTATTTATATTAAAAGCAATTTCATTTCATTTCTTTAACATTTATTAAAATTCATTGCTTCATAATGTAATATTCATACATTACATTTTAGAACTGAAATACTTTTTAAATTATCGTATCACTTTGGCATATGCAGCGATTAATTACTCTAAAATACTTTAAATCTATTTTTAAAAATTCATTTCCATGTATCATATTTTCCAGACTAAAATATGCAAATTATCTGTTTTAAAAGTTAAATATCTCAGGTGTGTATGTAAGCCACAAAGGAGATACAATCAAATATTTTTGAAGTTGAGTTATTTCAACATTGATTTTTCAAGAGCATCGATTGGATACATCACTGACCCTGTATAAGACTTTAAAGGCCCCTTGTTATGAAAAGAAGGCACATTTTATTTTAAATTGAATTTCTGAGTAGATGAGTAACATTCTTTTCAAAAGCACAAAAAATGTTGTTGACAAAACTTAAGGAATTGTTACTGTAATTTAATATAAGTTGCATTCTCGCTTGTTTAATTTGCACCTCAGTTATTCATGTGTGCAATCATTGATAAATTTTATGGCACATCCCAAAGGCTTTTGCTACTTAATTTAAAAAATACAATAAAGAAAAAATATATATTTTTTTAAGGTAAAGGAAAACAGTTGTGTGATATTAGTAATTAAAATTATTTTTGAGCAATATCACTTCTTAAATTTATACTTGCTGTAAACAATTTAAAAAATAATAATCAGAAATTGCTTTTAATTGCCTATTTATTTTTCTTTCTTGTCGATCAGCTTGTAAAATTTTTTCTACAGCTGGTCTGCAAGTTACGATATCTTATTCAAACTTCAACTTTTTACAATAGCAGTGTAAAATTCTAACAGTATTTCTGTTTAATACCTCAATCAATGAATTTCCAAAACATTAAATGTCTATGAAACTTTTGTATTCTAATAACACATGTAACTTTAAAATTATAATCTACTGGTTTTCTCTGGAAAAACACTTAATAGATATCTAGATATCTTAATAGAATTATGCATGCAGAATGCACAAAAAAAAAAAAAAGTTTGAAAGAGGCATTGTTAAATTGATTTTTATCAAATGTGAAACCAGTTAATTTTTAATGAGGAAAGGCTAATGACTTTTTATCAGCTAAGCTAGCACATTAATTATCAATCCTTTGATTGATTATGTTTACAATGAATGTACATGCGTTTTTTTTCCCCTTTTCTTTCTGTTTTTTTTTAAATAGATTTATTTTTAAGCCAAATGTATTGATAAATTAAAGCTTGCACTTGTTACACTCAGATTTTTTTTAAATTCTTTTTGTGCTTATTTTGCTGTTACATTTAAGTGAAAAAAACTATTATATTTGTAAAATATTTTGAACATGAAATCGTTGTAAATTTTCCTACATTTTTTGCCTGAATATTTTGCAAGATTTTCTGTATAATAACTAGTTAATATATTTTGTAAGATTTTCTGTATTATTACTAGTTAATATATTTTGTTTTATTTCATATATTTTATATTACTTTTGAATTTCTCATTTTTGAAAGTTCAATGATGTAAATGTAGTGCAATAACATTGGTAATCTTTTATATATTTTTAAAGTAAATAATTTGACCCTGTTTGGTCTTTGCATTACTGGAGTAAATTTTCATTTACTTCTCATGCTCAATGAGTTGATTTCCAGATGAGCATTATTACTTGTTTACCTGTCATAGATAAATTTGTCTACATTAATATTTATGTAATTAACACATACACATGATTTTTTTTTCCATCTCCATATTCTATGATAAATATATAATTGCCAAAAATACTTTTCTCGACGGGAAAATATGTTATCTTGACTGTTGTGCCAAGTAGTTAATGTGTTTTTTATTATTTCATTGGAAATATTAACTGTATTCATACAAAAAGAGTGTTAAAGTAGAAGATATGCTTAATTTCATTTCCAATACATGTTACACCTCTGTTATGAGTGGTTGCTTAAAATGGTTTTCCTCAAACTTCATAAAGTGTATCTTTTATTCATTTTGAAATTATAAGCTGTTTCTTTTTTAGTGAATAAATTTTCTATTTTGATTCTTTTATTGTTCATTTGCCAAGCAAAATTGTTGAATAAACAAAAATTTTGTGCGATGCAATTATAACTTTTATCAGTTTCAAATAAATGTTCTGAATTACTTTCTTGATGTGAGAGATAGATTTGTTTAAAAAACACATTTGCTTTGAATCAATGGGGAAAGCTTAGTCAATAAACTGCATGATGCGTGTTTTTTTTAAGAGTGTTGCTTAATTCATCATATTTTTTCTTCCTTTATGTGCACTTAAATCCATCTCACGTCTGATCATCTGAAAAGGTTGACTGAAATTTTATTTACTGTACAGTTTGAAGTGCATTTGAACTTTGCATATGCCACCCTTAAAGCTCAATAAGGTGCAATTGCAATTGATAAATTTTCTACTAAATTGTAGTTCGTTTCGTTAGATGCTGGAGGGAAAATTAGTTAAAGCAGCATTTAAAGCTAGCGATAGTTCCTCTTTTTTTCTCCCTTATTCACTGGAGGTACCTAGAAGATTTAATATTTTAAGGTAGTGTGCACATTAAATTGTTAGATATTCAAAATTTTTATCAAAGAAGTAATTTTGTTAATCTTAAAGCTAACCTGGTTGAAAATTGGGTTTTCTTACATTGCTGCCATTTATAAGATGTGGGCACAGTGAGAGACCTATTGTAATAACCAATCGACATGATAGCCACTTCACATGAAATAATCCTGAAACATAACAAATCAATAAGATAAGTTTATTAGAAATTATTAGTCACAGGTTCATGAATAAATTTTCCTTAATATTTTCGCCCGTAAAATTTTAAAATTTACTAAAGGGCTTCTGTCTTGAGTATTAAAAAAAAAAAACGCATTTCAGCTTTTAACGTTGAAAATACAAATACAAAAGTGACGACCAGCAACAGGCTCTGGGCCCAGCTACACTGGTCCTAGTCAATTTACAATCCCTAGTGAAAATCAATGGCCCTCTTAAAACTGTCTACTCCCTTGCTCATTACCACCTCTTCCGGTAAGCTGGTCCAAGGTTCCACTACCCTGCTAAAATAATAATTTTTCCTAATATCCATGTTAGCCTGAGATTTAAGTAGCTTAAAACAATGACCCCTTGTCCTGTTTTCAGTGCTAAACTTCAGCCCCATAACATCTTTCATTGTAATAAATTTAAACAGCTGAATCATGTCCCCTCGGTCTCTTCTTTGCTCAAGACTGTACATTTTTAGCCTTCTAAGCCTGGAATCATAATCTAAGTGAGAAAGTCCACTTATTAGCCTTGTACCCCACCTTTGAACCCTTTCCAATACATTAATGTCTTCCTTAAGATAAGGAGACCAAAACTGAACAGCATACTCCAAATGGGGTCTTACCAAACTTCTATATAAGGGCAGAAGAACTTCTTTAGATTTGTTTGAAATAGATCTATTGATAAACCCAAGCATCTTATTGGCTTTGTTGCTAGCAATGCTGCACTATTGGCTAAACTTTAAATCCTGACTTATTAAGACCCCCAGATCAGTAACTTTGTCTGCCTGACTAATGACTGAACCTTGCAAATAATAATTTGTACACTTATTTCCATGCCGTAAATGTAGCACTTGACATTTCCCAGCATTAACAGCCATACCCCATTTATCAGCCCACTCTGTAATATGATCTAGATCCTCTTGCAGCTGATTTGCATGTTCTTCATTTTCTACAGTCCCCATAACTTTGACATCATCAGCAAAACAATTCATGTTCCCAGAAATATTTTTGTGAATATCGTTCATAAAGACAATAAACAAAACAGGCCCTAACACTGATCCTTGAGGAACCCCACTTAAGACCTCACTCCAATTAGAATAATTTCCCCTTACAACTACTCTTTGTTTCCTTCCGGTCAGCCAGTTTTTTACCCAAATGAAAGTTTTCCCTCCTATTCCTATATCAGCTAATTTGCTAAGTAGAGCAACATGCGGTACCTTATCGAAAGCTTTTTGAAAATCAATGTAAACAACATCTACATGTGATGTTTGAGTAAAATTTAAGAAATAACAAACTCAAAAATGTTATTTGGGAACATCAGCATATCTTAAATAAATAATAAAAATATTTGTTATGTATTTTTTGAAAAAGGAAGATTCATCTTCAATGTTTTTCATCAACATTCATGACAGTCAATGCATGCAAGAAATTATGCTTCCATATATTTGACAATACATCCCACACACCCTAAAAGCTATGTGCAAATTTATAGGGGGGGGGGCATATGGAGGTGATGCCTCTCCCCCTTTTCCCAATTTTGGGAGGATTTTAAATAGTAACAACACACTTTCCAAAATCTTGAAACAAAAAATCATGACTTTCTTCCTTTTTTTAAAAATAATTCCGCAGTGAAAAGGAAGAGAATAATGAATGTCTTTTTTTGATGGGTGGAAAAAACACCATACATTAAATTCAAATAGCAAAGCTGTCACTGAGGTGCTAAAAATGTTCCTAAAGTGATCATTTTTAAATAGAAACCATTAGGGCAACTATATAAATTAAAATTTCAGCTAAACAAGATATGCATTCAGCTGCAATACTTAAAGTAATTGACGATTATTTCAACAAATTAAAAGCTGAAACAATGAGGGAAAAAAACCTGTTTTGCTCCCCCACCCCCTTCTTTTTTTTGCACTAACAGAAGGAACTACTTGTGATTTGGTTTCTTTTTTTCGGAATGTTTATTTTCAATTTGTAAGATTTGAAAAGTGAGATATTTTGGGCTGTTATAGACGAAAGAGTTTAAAGAATCTTCCGGTTTCATGTGTTCAAATCAAATTGGCTGATTTGAAATAAATCCTATTGCAAAAGAATTACACGACTAAAAAGTTTTTGTACAGCAAAATACTGTTAAATGCAACAGTTTACACCATAATCATTGAATTTATGTAACAGTTAAACTAAAAAAATAGTCTAGCCATTGCACAATAGAAAATAAAAGCACCATGGTAGGGAACAATGTGTAGATTTTTTAGGGAAAGAATAGGGATTTCAGTCTCTAGCTGTTCTAAACTAAATTTCAGATTTTCCAGGATCATGCATTGTAGAGAAAACATCTGAATGAAAGAAAAAGTGAAGGAGATGTATTTCCGCCATGAAAATTTAATACATTTCTTGCAAGATCGCTTTCTTTTGTGATTTCTTTATTTTTTTTGAGGAGAAATTTTTTTGAACAGAACTAATATTTAGAGTTGTACTTAATGCACTTGGAAAATCTTTGGCTATTTTTTTTTCTTTTCTTTTTCTTTCTTTTTGTTTTTGAGAGAGAGAGAGAGATATATAAATATATTATCAGAAAACTGAATTAATTCCAGTTCTTGGACCATTCTGATTATTTAAATGGGGGATAGATGAAATTTTATTGGATTAACCCGTAACATGGGAGGTGCGACCTCACAGAAATCTCAAAAGTTTATCTAATCACCCCATTTGGTTTTTAGTCGGATTGAATGGTTTTTCCCAATAGCTTTTTGTTTTGTGACCTTGAACCCCCCCTCCCAACTTATCAGTATTTTTTGGCAAATGCATCTGGTTTATATTTCATTGCCTTTAGGAGCCATCTGAGACCTGCCCTGCAGTGTTAGAATTTTCGGTAGTAGTAGACATATCTCTTAACGTTAGGACCGCGGAGACGGAATCATTTATCTTGTTCGCTTTATGAAAAAGAGATGCAAAATATTCTAGATGAGGTTGAGAGTTGTTTGAAATTTTCACAAAATATACGCAATGAATGTTTTAGGGACGATGAGAGCTGAATTATTTCTGGAAATGCGATGCTATATAATAGTAGTTAATGAGCTGTCAAAATTTTCTCGTAATGTGATGTAATCAGTTTTCTGGTATTAAAATGTTCTGTTTATATTTAATAACTAAAATAAAATCATTAATAAATAACAGTTTAATTTTTATTATGAGAAGTAAATTTTTTACTGCAGCATATGCTTTTTCTCGAAAAATCGTACGACTTGAGCAAAATTTCCTCGGAAAAGGTATATTTCAATTCCAAGTTCAAAAATATTTTTTTCCCATTCTAATAAAACTTCAAAGAACATCTGTGAGAAATTATAAGAATATATCTTAAATTCACGATTTTTAAAAAAATTTGTAAATAGAGTGGTCTCTGATTCCTTACGTCCGCTGTTACGTCTTACTTTTTCACCTCCCCTGTTATGGGTTAAATGATTTTAATGTACCCAATAAGAGCTATTGGCAAAAGAATTATAACTTTTTTAGTGTATGGAAGCATATCAACAAAATATAAGAATGAAATTCAAGTTCTCCTATAACATCACTGTAATAAAAATAATTAGATCTGATGTGAATTTTAATTGTTAATTGCATTTTGCAATATTGGTGTAGTTTAAGAACTTAAAAACTGCACTTAATGTACTATTGTTTAAAAGAAAGAATAGAAGAAGAGAAAACATATAGTGTCCATATTATCCTTACCTGCTTTTGTCTATTGCGAAATTTAGTAGGGTAAAGGCACCAGTAACAGACAGTCATAAGTTTGGATTTGAATAATAAGAATATTAGGCGGGTGAAACTGATGTTGCTGTGGCCTATGACTTCCGTACAACCGTCTAGTATTATCAGAGTGAATTTTATGAGCCAGTTGGTATTTACAAGGCAGTGGTCGAAGGTTTTGAACAGCCATCATGAGGTCAGCTGGTGTTTTATGTTCATTTGAATTTAATAAGACTTTAGTTCTAAAAATAAAGAACTTTTACACATTTTGAAGAGAAAAAGGGAATTTTGTCTATTACACATCCTTTCCTCCTATCTATTACTGGGTATCATCAGATTTTTCGGTGTCTGTTATGGAGGTGGGACCTTTTTTCAAAATTGAGCAAATTAAAAAAAAAAAAAAAGCTAATTTAGAGGATCCAGAAGCAGCCAAGGGTTAGATGAGATGTAGTTGCATAAGAGAAAAATACTTTGAAAAGTCTAAATACATTAAAATTCTCATAAAATTGAGTTAACATGAGAGCTATGTCTTAATCATGTCTGTTACTGGTGCCATAACCCTACCTATTGATCAGAAAGGAAATTATTTCATTTCACTTTTACAATTCTTATAATGCTACAGGTGATCTGAATGTTCCAAATACTTTTGAACTACTGAAAAAGTAACATCAGGGGTGCCCCTGGGGGGGGGCGTAGGGGGGTTACGGAGCAGAGTGTGCCATTGTAATTTTTAGGGGGGCTTGAAGGAGGTTTCCCCTTTTGAGGGTTTTTTTTGGGGGGGGGGCTAGTCTTCGTGCTATTTAAAGGGTGGGGCACCCTGACACCAATAAATGCTTTTCATAAATGTCTAGCAGAAACTTTGCTTCAAAAAATAGCTTGTAGACGGAACTAATAAGTTAAGATTTTTACACTGACTTTATTGGCATTATAATTAAAACCCAAAAGTTATGAAATTTCTAAAAATGGTGATATTACTGACTATGTATAATAATATATCTTTTTCATGAACATGTTAAATTACAACCTGATTACTTTAAAATGTACAGTTTAGGGGAAAAATATTTGTTTTCGTATTCTAATCTTTTTTTTTTTTTTTTTTTTTTTTTTTTTTTTTTTTAGAGCATTGACCCTCTTGTATTTGAGTTTCAAACTTGATCAGGTGTGCTATCACAAGATCACAAAAGCTGTGAGATGAAAATTTGCATTCAACTTCAGAACAAAACAAAGCAAAACAAAATGTTTTCTGAAAATTTGACCCCTTATGGCCTCATCCCCTTAAGAGACCCATTTATCTTAGGAGGATGTGAAAATTAGCTATTAGACACAAATGGTCTTTAAGATAAAATTCTGATTTCGATGACGGAAAAAAGAGAGAGAGAGGATATGACGACACAGAGTCTGTTCTTTTAGACCATGACTTGCAATTTTTAGCAAATGATGTAGGAAAGAGAATATGGGATACAAAAGTTAAGCTTACTAAATGGTCAATCCATGTGAAATCATACAGGCCATGTTGCTCACTATTTTTGATTTTTTATATTTTTGCCTGTTAATTAACTATTATATTGGAAGTCTGAAACAGTGGATTAAAAATTTTTAAACCTTCAGAATATTTTTTGGCAACCACATTTCAATAGCCTAAATTTCTATAATAGTTATTTTTCTGGTATTTATTAACAAATTTGTGTAACATTGGAGTACAAATAAGATTTTCCGCCTGAAAATTTAAATTTTTAGCATAAAAATATCAGTAGAAGAAGTGAGACTCGCTATTACTTTTCCCCCTTAAGTAGACATCTTATAGAATTATTCTCAGAAGCAGTATGAACCGTCTGGAAAAAGTCCATTTTATTATATAGTTAGTTTAACTTAGCATCTTTGAGAAAAAAATGCTAAATTTAAGTTTCAATATCTTAAAGAGACTGAACGAAAAGCTACGAAAATTTAACTGTACCACCTTCTTACAGTAGTAAATATGTGGTAAAATTTTTATAAGTGATCTCTTAATAGTTTTAGAAATATGGAGCTTCAAAGTTGTCTTAAAAATTAATTTTTTTTCACGCATAAAATCATCATAATGTAAAATTTATTCTACTCATTATATCAGATTCTGTTTTGTGGTTTGAACTATCTTTTTTACACATAGTGTATGATATTTAAATTTACTTCGCTCTAACAGAAACAAATAATTCAGATATTTCATTGCTACAGTGGTGGACAAAATTATAGACTCAATTTTTTTTAATTTTGTTTCAATTACAACATGACTCAGTTTAAATTATTTTCATTGAAGTAAAGATGAATTGTTGAAGAAATAGTTCTAAAATTAGTACATCTTATCAATTAAATTAAAAAATTCATAAAATTAGAAAATTTCTAAATTTAATATTTTATCATTACGTGAAACCTGGACATAAGTATAAACTCAAAGGTAAAAAATCCAGGATTACGAGAAAGTTTCGTTCGAAAATGTCAATTTAACGCCATAGAATGAATAAATGTTGCCATCAGTGATTGCTAAAAGTTTTGTTTTTGAAAATTTATGAGAAACATATAAATGCATCGCTGGACAAAATTATAAACTCATTTTTTTTTTTCATTTTTTCAATCATAATTTAATTTAGTCAAAAAAAATTTTGTTCCAGTAAAGATAAATAACTCTCTCAGCATGGTAAAGCAGGATTGGCATTTCTTAATGGAAGATAGAACGCTGAAGATTAGCAATTAATACTGGAAGATCATCTCTTACCTTTTGCTCATCTGATTCCTGGAGGTAACTGGTTATTTTAGTAAGATAAGGCGAGTGTACACACAGCGAAAAGTAGAAAAGAATGGTTCAAGCGCTGGGGTATCAAAGTTACCAAATGGCCAGCTCGTAGTCCGGATCTGAATCCGATTGAAAATCTTTGGGGGGCCATGGTTCGCAAAGTTTATCATGATTGGCAGCAGTACCAAACCATAGAGGAATTAAAAAGGGCAATATTTTTAGCATGGAACCATATGCCACTGCAGCTGTTGGAAACGCTTGTGAAATCTACATGCCCATTCGCATATTCGAGGTAATTCCGAAAACTGGGAGCCTAACTCGTTTTTAAAAATTTGTAGTTTACACTAATGGCTAGATTTAATGCAGTGTTAATTTTTAAAACATTTCAAATATCGATTTTTTTTTTTCAATTTATCCATGTTAATAGCAAAATTACATTTTCCTAAATCTATGCTTTTGTTTTACTGAAGCAATTGCAAATGTAACTTAATTAAACTCAAAAAAAAATTAAAATTTTGTTAGCTTATAATTGTTTTTATGCAGTATTGTAAGTTTGTAATTTTGTAATTCAGCATTGGTTCATTTTTGGACATTAAATGATTAAGTATTTGAATAAAATTCTACCAAACTTTAGAGTTTCTTACTTTTGTGAGTTGATGCTTTTGTCCAGGTTTCATGTATTATAAAGATATTAAAGTTGAGATTTTTTAATTAAATTATTTATTTCATAAAGTTTATGAGTTATACTGAATTTAGGACTATTTAGTCAGTTATTTATCTTTACTGGAACAAAAAGTTTTTTAACTGAGTTAAATTATGATTGAAAAAAAAAGAAAAAAAAAAAGTGAGTTTATAATTTTGTCCAGCGGTGCATTTATATGTTTCTCATTAATTTCCAAAAACAAAACTTTTAGCAATCACTAATGGCAACATTTATTCATTCTATGGCGTTAAATTAACATTTTGGAACGAAACTTTCTCGTAATCCTGGATTTTTTACCTCTGAGTTTATACTTTTGTCCAGGTTTCACATAATGGTAAAATATTAAATTTGCAAATTTTCTAATTTTATGAAATTTTTAATTTAATTGTTAAGATGTACTAATTTTAGAACTATTTCTTCAACTATTCATCTTTACTTCAATGAAAGTAATTTAAATTGAGTCATGTTGTAATTGAAACAAAAGAAAAAAAAATTGAGTCTATAATTTTGTCCACCACTGTAAGTGTTTCAGTAATATTATAGCTTAGTCCAGTGATTGCTGTTAGTTTCAATAAAGTTACAAGGTGGCCACTCACTCTGGAAACCTGGTAACAATGTAAACATAACTAAACTGAAATTAACTCATGAATTGAGGCAGTAAGAAGCAAAGGGATGTAAGTGGCAAAATTAAAAATTTGGATATAACCAGTGCACATGGTAGGTAAACCTCTCCTTTGTCTTGGGGCAAGAGATGGTCTTGATAGTTGCTGCTATACAGCATGATTTAGAAAAAAAAATTCAATGAAAGCATACCTACACTGTTAAAACCAGAGGTGCCAGCTGGGTGCGATTTTCCGCCGTAGGGTGCAAAGACGGTGCCACAGAGGCTAGGAAATATTGTTCCGATATTTTTTAGCACCTCAGTGGATGAAAGAAGGTAATGAAGGGCCATCAGCTACTGCAGTAGCCAATAGCGACTCTTTTCCTCCGCAAAGGTGCCTCGCTCGCACATGCGCTGTGCACTCCGGCACAAGTTCAATTCAGCCACTTTAATGGCGGACGACGATGCTGCAACGTAGTTGTTGGTACATTAAATTTTTTAAATTTTCAAATTTGAACAGACAATTATAATGGATTAAAATTCCATACTAACTCCTACAGCAGATACATTAAAGGTCTTTATCTTCTCAATAAAATATCTGCGTAGACGTAGCAAAGAAAAAAAAAAGCTTTGAAAAGAAATCTCTCTGTGTGTTTCATGCCATGACTCATTACGTGAAAATATTTCGTTGGTGTTATTTCAAAAACCGAATGCAGTGTCTAGACGCGTTTATTTTTTTACTCTCTCTCTAATTTCCGTTTCCAATGCTTTTCATTATGTATTGGATGCTAAAAATTTGTTTTGATTTTTAATGTCAAAAAAGTTTCTATTTAACAAAGAAAAAAAGAGAGAGATTTAGATTATTTTTTAGATTACTTATGTTCAAATAGGTATTCAAATGTCGAACTATATAATACGTATCAATATGTTACTCTTGATTAAAATATTTTGAACATTTATGAAACGCCTGCATTTTATGAAACGATTTGATTTTTCCGTGATTGTAATATAACTGAATATTTTTGGCTGTGCTTGTAAATTATCCATAAATGCCTACACTCTTATTTTTTAGTATCATGCTATAGTAAATGTCAAAATCATTTAAAACTACTGAGCAATCCAAGGGTTTTTATGAGAGTTAGAACTCAGATAGAGGAATTAAAGTCATGAACACTTCTATATTATGTTGGAAAGTCTGAAATGTGATCAAATGCCTTAAATGACAAGTTTTAATCGAAAATGAATTCAATGTGAAAAAAGTACCAAGACTTTGTCTATCATAAACCCAAACAATAAATAGAACACAATAATATTCAAAAACGCACACGATAGGGGGGAGGGGGAAGAGGATCTACTGTAGAAATCAGTGAGGGTGCAATTTTTCTCTCCGAAGGTTCCTTCTTTTCCCCCGCGCTGCCTGTCTTTTAAAAGGTGCTCATTTTTCACCCTAGTAACAGGTGCCATTCCGGCTCCGTATTGGGTGTCGCTGGTGAATAAGCGTTTCACCCCTGAAAGGTGCCAAACGCAACCTGTAGTTTTAACAGTGTAGGACGTTATCTTTAAACGCGTTTTACTCAAAACTTGAAAATGTCCACTTGCATCCCTTTGCTTCTCACTGCCTCAATTAATCTTCTACGAAAATATCTAATGAATTTTCTCAGTAAAAAGCAAAATAAGTGTAGAAGTAAAAACATGCTAATGCACTCAGTCATTACTAGTAAGAAGGATAGAACAAGACACATTGTTCTCAGTCATACAATGGAATGTGAATCATTTCAAGCTACAGTTTATAACATGATATGATCGTTCACTGGCTAATTAAAAATAAACAAAACAGGATTGATAAATGTATGATCTGAGTCAGGAGACGTAATTTTCACTCACCTGTTGTTTATTCACGTTCTCAAAATGTTTATTTGTTATTCTTTCATAAATTGTAACTGTCATTGTTGCACATTCTAGTTTATGAATTTGAGAACACGTTTTTCGTTCTGCCCTGTTTTGATAGCAATAATGAGTTAGAAATCTATCATGTTTTAGATTACTCATTCCATAAATTATTTTGCTTCCTATTAAGAGAGCTCAGTTAATGTACTCTACCTTCTTTACTAAAAATTAGGGTTTTGTACATTGATAAGAATTATTTGTGTTACATCGTGATTTTCAATATAAACTCTAATGCAATAGGTAAGATTGTCAAAGAGTATGCTTATGGAAATGATAAGCATGCATTCACTGTTATAACCAGGGGTTACAGACGAGTGAATATATTCCCTCTAAGGTGAAAGCATAGAGCCCTAAAGTGCAATACTAGCCAGGAAATGGAGTAGAGGAGCCAAAACGACATGCAATCACAGAAAGACTTGCTGCGCATGCGCGTTTGCCTTAGACATGCATTCAACCACTTCAATATGGCTGACAAATGATGGTTGCATCTCTGTGTCTTTCACGTTGAATGAAGTACACTATTGGATTAAAATACAACTTTTCTAGGATTAATTATCTGAAATAACAAGTAAGTACAGCTTTTGATCACTTTGTAGCTTTTAGGGCTTTCAAACATAGTTAAAAGTATTTAATAGTGCATTTACTGCTTTTCAGTTACCGTTACCAGTGGCGTACTGGGCCGCCGGGATACCGGGAAAATTCCCGGTGCGCCGGTGCCATACTCTTTTTTTTTTTTTTTTAAGGACTTTGTACTGGATATTGCGGCGCCAGAATAAGACGACTTGACATCATAAAACTACGTAATAGGATTTTTTAAAATCAAAGTAACCCCCATTTATTGGTTTATTCAAAAACATTAATGTAAAATGCTTTTCTCGTTCCCATCCAAATCTACTTCCTTCACCCCCAAAAAAAATGGTGTCGGAATTTTCCCCTCTTTTTTCAAAATAAAAGTGATATACTTCATAGGATTTTTTTTTAAACTATCAATTCACGAATCGTCAAAACAACAATAAGTAAACATTCAGCGCCGACTTGAATTCATTAGAAACTAATAAACCTTTAGATTAAAATTTTTGGGTAATTCCCGTGGTTCCAATATTTTTTAGAATCAAGGCGCCTACATCACATTTTGGACATCCAACCCTCCTACGGCGCCCTTCTCTCTATAACTCAGTAGCAAAGTAAATGTTTTAGTCCGGGGAGGGGGGATGGGCTGAGGTCGAAACTTTTTTTATTTCATCTTGATATCGCTTCCAGTGAAGCAAAAGAAAAGCAAAAACTTCGGTTTCACTATAGTTTGCGGGCGGGGAGTGCGGCTGCAGCCTTACACACACACACACACACATATAGCTCCTTCCCTATATTTGCCATTAATGTAACTAATCATAACTAACAGGAAAAAAAATGAACAAATTTGGTAAACAGCATTGCATAGTCCTTTAGTGTTATTCATGATTCAGGAGCTCTGCGGAATATTACAACAGTTTCATATTTCGTTAATTATTGTGAAGTAATTAAAAATTTCGTGGCGCCGGCGCTGCGCTCCCATGAAGACTTGATTTACCCCCCCCCCCCTAAACAGTTTGGGAATCGAAATTACAGGTCTAATACTTGTGTTACAGAAGATAGTATATATACAGCGCCGATCCGAGTTTGGCATGCGACTGTGTTAGGGCGCCGAGCACGAGGGGGGGGGGGCAGTGCCAAAGAAGGGCGAAATGAAATTTTTTTAAATGTTCTTGAAACAATTTTTTTTCGAAGCTTGTTCGCATTGCACTTCCCTTCCCCCCAAAAAAATCTGGAAATATTAAAATATGCTTCATATTCTGAATTCAGGAACCGTACGTGATTAAAATGTGCTTTGTTTGAGGATTGTATTGAGTGGCTTAAGTTGGTGGTGCTACCAGAATTTTCTTCTGGGCAGGATTTTTTTATCATACAGTCATCCGTTAAGCATTGGTAGTAATAAGAGGGTTGTCGATCGCCTCGGGCCCCAAGATATGAAGGGCTTGCTGAATTGTATTTCATTTTTTTTCTTTAAATATTATTCTTTTTTTTAACCAACACAATTGATTTAATTTCTTACTATTATGACAGACATAAATTTCAAACTACATATTCAACTTTGTAAAAATTAATATAAAATATTAGGTAATTTTCCATTATACGCTCCTTATTCTGTTAGAGTCTGGGAGGGTTGGGGCGCCAGAAAATATTCGTCCTGGGGGCCGTCATCTCTTAAGACGGTCCATCACCATGCATTATTACCATTGTCTAAAAATGTCCAAGAATGCTTGAGCACAAATCCACTACCGCATCTTTAAAGTTTCTCATTAGGGTCGCAAACGCTTGCATTTCAAACAAATAAAAATTATCAGGCTGGTAATTTAAAATTTCCTCATTGGAAAACCAAAGCGCTCAAATGGTTTGAGTGTAAAAAAGGAAAACTGGGGGAGCGTTTTCAACACTACCGTCATCAAAGATGGCCTAAAATTACGAACGTACTTAGGATTTAAATTTTAAAAAGCTTCCAGAAGAGCGCCCCCACTCAAACATTCGAGAAATGCCCCCACTCCATCATTGAAGATCGCCTAAAATTTCGGTTTTAGGACTTGAATTTCTAAAAGTTCCAGAGGTTCCCGACCCTCCCTTCCCTCTAATACACCAATGGTGGTCGTCCTTTGGATTTCTGATTTTTTTTTGAGACTTCTGAAGCTTTCTGAGAGGAGCCTCCGAACTGCCTAATATCATCGTCAGAGATAATCTACAATTCTTTTCTGGAATTTCAATTTTGGAAAATTTCCGAAGGAGAGCCTTCAAACGTCGTCGCCTGCTAACACTTCCAATGATCGTCTAAAAGCTGCGGTCTAGGAGCTAATCTCGAAAATTTTCTTGGGGAACAATCCTCTCCCTCGCTCCAACATAATTAACGATTGTCTTAAATTTTGTTTTAAGGATTTGAATTTCAAAACGTTTCAGGGTAGAGCTTCAAAGAACTCCTCTCCCTAACATCATTGAAAGTCAACTAAAATTGCGTTTTTAGAGCTTCCAATTCGGACAAAAATGCCCGTCCTTTTAACGTTACCAAAGACAACCTACAATCGTGTTTTTAAGATTTCAATGTCAAAACATTGCCGGTCCTTCTAATGTTACCAAAGATAGACTACAGTTACGTTTTTACGAAAAATACGTGTTACGTTTAAAAAATCCCGAGGGGGGGACCCTCGAAACTCTCCTCCCATAACATCACCGCAGATAGTCTAACTGCGTTTTTACAGATACAATTTCGGGGGAGAGCTCAACCCCCTCTTTCTAAAAAAAAATCACATATAATCAACAATTGCGTTTTTAAAGTTTCAATTTCGAAATATGGTCGTGGAGCATCAACGAACATCTTCAGCCCGTAACATTACCAAAGCTAATCTAGAATGCACTTTTAAAACCCCAAATTAGAAAATTTTCCGGGGTGGACCCTCGAATATCTCCTTTCCATAATACAACCAAAATCGTCTAAAACTGTGTTTCAAGAGCCAAAGTTTCGAAAAAAATTCCCCGGGAGAGCCTCAGAACCCCCTTTTTTTTTAATTTTAACGTTTCAATCCCGAAAATGGACGAGGGAGCCCAGCCTTTCCTCTTCTCCTCCTAACATGACCAAAAATCGTTTAAAATGCATTTTGAAAACAACAAAATCATAAAAGTTCCGGGGGACAAGCCCTCACACCCCACACCTATTTTTGAGTGAATATTATTCTCATGATTAGGTTCATATTGTCAATATTTAGATGTAGTAATGACCAGACTCTTAAACCAGAAGCTGAAGACATTCTCTTTCTCTTAATTTTAAATACGTTTGAAACAATTAATGGGCCATCAATTTCATAGGGGGGGGGGAGGCTTTTTACTATCGTTGACCCCTGAAAAAGGTAGCAACTGTAACAGTCCCACATTTAATAACATCTAAAACAGCGTTTCATGTCATCAATTAAAAAAAAAAACTTTGTGGGAAAGCTTCCCCCTCCCACGTCCACGAGAAAATTGTCACAAATTTAGAGAACTTCGTCTAAAGTTTAATTTTTAGATGTTCGAACTTTTGATTTCGAAAAATTGCCGGAGAGGAGTAACCCGATCTCCATTTTTTCATTTTCAGGTTTTATCAAAGATAGCCAAAAGTCCGGAAATTCCGTATTTAAGACTGCAATATCAAAAAATTTTCGGGGGACAACCCCTCAAACGCACCGTTTTCCCCCCTTATTAAAGATCGTCTAAAATTTCGTATTTAAGACCTCAATTTTGAAAAAAATTCCCAGGGAAAGTCCCCAAAACCCATGTTTTCACCTGAAGTTATCAAAGTTGACAGACGTAAGCATATTTAGGATTTCAATTTTGAATAATTTCAGTGAGTGTGTCCCCGACTCTATCCCTCCCCCAAAATTATTAAAAAATAGTCATTCTTTTATTTTTTTCAGGACTCGAACTTCTAAATATTTTCATAGGAGAATGCCCAATCTTCATCCTTGAAGTCAACAAAGATAGTCTACAGTTACGTTAGGGCTTTAATTTAAAAAAAAAAAATCCGGAGGAAAAGATCTGAACAATTCACCTCCCCAAGTAACACTGAAACGTTACGTCATCGTTACATCACGTTGCAATTAGTTGAAACATCGTTACCGTTTCCCACACAACGTGATATCACGTTGCTTTATCGATTCGTTACAAAAAGCGTAATTTTGAAACGTTACATCACGTTGCAAATTTCTTAAATTTGTAACGTTGACAAACAGTTGCAAAAGAAACGTTACTTATCGTTACTTTTCGTTGCACCTTGCCTCGTCTTCGGCAACCTCCGAATCCTAGTGGCCATTTTCAGTAAACAACTTCTGGCTTGCTATGCCGCCATTACTTGCAGCTACGAAATCGCGATCTCTCATCACTTTTAGCGGTAAGTACTTTGTATTATTGTTAGTGTATTATTGTTGATATACTTATTTAATTTAAAAAAAGTGTTATTACATATTTTTATGATGTTAATGAACTGCCGTTGGTCGGAGTTTGAGTATTTTTCCCACCGTACTTTTATTTATAATATTGTTTGAAAGAATAATGTTAGATGTTTTTATTTGAGTATTTATTCATTGATTTCTTAAAAAAGATGCTGAAGCTTGGGGATATGTTCCATTAATAAGCTATAAAAGCGATAAATGATACCATTTTTTACTCATTTAATCGACTTTTTGCAGAATGATTTTGACGAAATAATTGTAGCAATTTTTGGAAAAAAATTTTGTCATGTAACTGAAATTATCTTTAGTAATAATACTTCAAATTTTAGTTAAAGCACTGATGTAAGAGGATTTTTTCAAACTTTCATGCCTTTCGAAAAATATTTCTGGAGTTCTTTAATAATAATTATAATTATTTTTTCAAGGATTTATTTATGAAAAAAGTTTTTATTTAATTTGCAGTAATATCGTTAATTTTGACTATTAATAGAACTCTAATTAATGTAAATTCGGCTATGCTATGTTATGCTCTGTTTATTTTTAAATGTCAGGAGTGCTCTTACAAAATATTGTGAATGAACCAACAGTGTGAGAATACTCGAACGCCTTTAAACGGAATGAGACATTTTATAAATTAAAAAAAAAACAAAGAAAAAAAAAAACAAAGATTTTATAAAAGTATATTAACACTAATTGCATTTACAAAAAATACAGAATACTTACTGTATCAAAAATTAAGGGTTCAATGAACCCACCTCCATTCTTACCAAGAAAAAAAAAAACTTTATTCAAGCTTTGAAAAAAAAAAAAAAAAAAAAATCTTAATACAACGCTTAAAAGCAACGTGATGTAACGTGATAAATAAAGGTTGATGTAACGCTTCAAAAATCGTTGATGTAACGTTACTGAAACCGTTGATGTAACGTTACTAAAACCGTTGCTTTTGCGTTTTTCAACGAGACATATTTTCGCTCTATCAACGTTACCAGTAACGTGATGTCAACGATTCAGAGCAACGTGATGTAACGTGATTTATGTTACTTGGGTCCCCACATCATTAATTTCGTTTTTAGAACCTAGTATTCAAAAACACTCCGATGGAGAACCTCAGACCTCAACATTGCTACAAAATTCTTAAAAACAGTCTGAGTTTTCGTTTTTAGGACTGCAATATCGGAAAACTTCCGAGGAGTTTTTCCGAACCCCAACCCTCCTAACTTCACCTACGATGGCTTACTATATTGCGCATTTGAGACTTATTTCGAAAAATTTCCATGAAGAGTCCCAAATCTCATTCCTTCTACGTTCACTAACGTTATCTAAGATTTTCCCGCAATCGCGTTTTGGACTTCAGTTTCGAAAAACTTCGGGTTGAGCATACCCCCCCTCCCCCACAAATACCCAGAACACCCCTTTTTCTAATATCACCCAAGGAAGATAAAAAAGAAAAGAAATCTCTCATTTCGACGAACTGGAGGGAGCGCAAAAGCTTCAGTCCTCATAAAGGGCTGAGGATTATATACTCCTCTAATAGGAAGTTCGTCAAGTTTAATTTGTTAGTTGAGCTTGGCAGATCGGGGGGGGGGGGGGGTTACGAAAATAGGAGAAGGCGCCGGTCAAGTG